>NC_052669.1:17325769-17625769 GCF_016802725.1 Solenopsis invicta | reverse complement strand
AAAAGTGTATTAGGACACGTGTAAAAAATACGTGTCCCTTATTTTAATCTGTACAACATATTAAAGGCACGTTGAAATCGGAGGGAGTCACTTCCGTAGCGCACAAACGCGTGGACGGGTGCGCGTACTGTGCGTATAGAGAGGTTTTTAATTATTTTTGGAAAATGGGAATGTTGTATCGTAACTTTATCATATACCGTTGAATTCGTAATAAAATAAGCTTTATTTTGCTTATAAAAAAAATAAAAATTTTGAAAAAAAGGTAAGTCTTGGGGGAAAGTATTAAAAAAAATTAAAAAAAAAAATTTTTTTTTGCTGTTATAAATTACTCTTCGAGCCATTCAAATTTCATTTAAAACATTTTTTTCTATCTCTTATAGTTTTGATGGCATACGCTTCGAAAGAAAAAAACCGATTTTCTTCAAAGGGGTATTTCACCCCCTTAAAGTGCGTATGGGAACGTATAAAAAAATACGTGTCCCTTATTTTTATCTGTACCACAACATATTAAAAACTCGTTTTAATCTGAGGTGGACACTTCCCTGTGTTTCCTTGTTAGATAAACTTAAGAGGTCTTAAGGATATCCTGAGGATGTCTGAATGTCCGCTATGTAGAGCCCTAGGATGTCGTAATTTAGATATCCTCAGGATGTCTTTGGATAATCAAATTTGATCCTGAGGATGTCCAATGGATGTCTTAAAATAACTTTTAGGTCTTTCTAATTCTATGAATTTTTCCAAAATATTTACCTAAATATTATTGCACCACATAATTCCAATGAACAAAACAATATTTTTGTAACATTTTAAAAAACATTTTTCGCAAAAAAAAATGTTGGGAATTTTCTTTCGGAAATTCCCAAGCGGTCCCCATCCAAGTTGTGACCGCGGTGAACGATGCTTGACTTCCACGACTGCTGCGAACTGGATCCTTCGTGATGATCTGTGAACACTTTATGCTAATACATTTATATAACTGACTGATTAGGTGAATATATATTATTAAAAAGATGAACTGTATAATTAAAGCATATTTATATAAATATATAAAATTATAGTTTTTATGTGATTTTTACAAATGCAAAATAGCATCTGAAATAACTTCTGTTATTTGTTTAAATAAGAATGCAACTGAAAATATATGCCAATGTAATACAATAATTAAATTAAATATGAAAAAATTATTAAAAAAACATTTAAAAAACATTTAGAAATATTGTTTGCTCATTGGGATGTAAATCGAGGTTTTTTCATCCATGGACTTATTTTGTCTATCGATAATATTTATGTTTCTCAATAGTACTGTGTTTAAGATAGAAATTTTGAACTTTCAAATCAAAAAAGCAAAAGTTTTAAATAGTTAATATATGCTATTCAAAAACTTAAGTATTTACATATAGCTCAATGAAATAGTCCCGCAGATGAAAAAATCATAGGAGTTATCAAAATCATACGCGTTTGACGTGTTTATAATCCAGATGGCAAATCTCGTAGGGATGTCTTAAGGACGTCCATGAGATGTTGTAACTAAACCTATCCTATTCACGTCCCTGGACATTCAGAACGGATTGAGGATCATCCTGAGAACGTTTTGTGCTGTTAGGATTTGCATATTATTAATATATTATTAGTATATAGTAATAAAAAAATTTTTTTCTCAGATCAGAATAAGATACTAAGGACTTTAATGGCAATTACAAATGTCCTAAGGACATCCTATGGATGATTTTACATTTTGGATTAGAATAGGATCAATCCGATCAAAATAGGATATTCTGAGAAGATTCATTGCTATGTGGATTATGTAAACTTGCATGATGAATAATAAGATATTTGCTAGGATTATATTAAAATGTATTCATATAAAATCTTATTATTTCACATGTGAATGTATTGTGGAATAAAATGTGTTCGAGTGATAAGAATCGCAATTATATAGAGGAGGCCGGGCAAATCGTTAGACGAGGTAATTCGATAATTGGAAATATTTTTTTATGGGTACATATTAAAAATTTACTTTAAACACTGTAAACACGTCCTAATGTAACGATGTTGCTAACAAAGTTTTGTTGGTAACGGCGTCATATTAATGTCGTAGTAGTGAAAAATGTGTTTTGCGAAGTTGAAGTAATTTCTGATAGGCAGCATTTCTTCGAAATTTAAATAAGATAATAAGGTTTTTTTTAAAAACTTTGAATGTATTGTGTCCAGTTGAATGTATTTGAAACATTTTGTGTTTACTTTTTGCTGTGTGATGTTTATTTTTGTTGATCATTTGCAATAATGCGCACAGTTGATGTTGGGGCTATTCGTAATACTGAGCTCCGGGGCGATTCGTTAATACTGATTACAGCGTCTAACCTAAGTTGGGTAACCCTAACCTTTTGGCTGTGTTACGAATGTCTGCGCTACGCAGAGTTAAGCATTGAGGTAAAGTTCTTCATTGATTTAGTTCAAACTTGATAATATTGTGTATTTCAGTACATAGAATATGAACGTGAATATAAAATCGACGCTCTTAAGCAGGTAAAAAGTTATAAAACGTCAAAGATTGACATTTGTGAGATTAGGAAATCTGTCACACCAATGGCATAATAAGGCATGCAAACGTGTATGTTTGCATTTATTTTTTATAGTATACCTATATCTGTTTTTAAATAAAGAAAGTCTTAACAACAGCTTTTTTACAGTCTTTCATTTGAAACATAAATTTCGGGATATTCCCGGACTAGTTACGAATTACCCAGGGCTTGGAGCTATTCATAATTTTTGGCATTGGTCGTTTTTATATGTACTTCAAAGCAAGCACACTTCCATGTTCTATCTATACCGGCATTGTGAAGGGGAAGATTTAACTTTTCAAACCGTTCCATGTTTTTTTTTTAATGAATATAGGGCTCAGGAGACAGAAAAGAAAAATGGTCTAACGAATAGCCCCGGTCTCCCCTATACATAACTTTTCGAATATGTATTAAAAACAACTTATAACAAAACAAAATAATAAGAGCTACAGAAAATCTTAACACTATTTATTGTTAGCACTATTGAAAACTACTGTACTCCTCTGCACTACAGTAGCAATAGTGTAGTAGTGTTGTAGTGCAGTAGTGTAGTGGTGCAGTAGTGCTTCAAAATACTACTGCGCACTAGTAGTGCTCAGTAGTATTTTTCTACATGGGAGTGCTTACATTTATTTGTGTGATTTTATATACTTTTCCAAATTCAACCAGAATGTGAGCCAAATTAATTTTTGGTCGTAACACAGCATGTCAAATAAGAATTAGTAATATCACTATTTATATTAAATTGATTAATTTAATATCCCAGATAGCAAGTTTCCTTCATGTTGCGATCAATTTGATAAAAATTACATTGCCTAAGTTTCCATCTTTATTGAGGAAAGCGGCTTCCGCTTTTGCTTATGATTTTGCCGGCAATGTATGCCAAAAACAACTGTGCGCAATCGGAGAGAAACAATTTCCCTCTTCTGTTTTATAATTATTCTATTTTTATAATAACTTAAGTTATTATATTATATTACACCTCGTAATCCCAATGAGCAAAACAATATTTTTATATTTTAACAAACAATTTTCGCAAAAAAATTCCATTCTTAGGAATTTTTTTCGGAAATTCCCAAGCGGTTACCCATCCAAGTCGCGACTTCGCTGAATGTTGCTCGACCTTTGTGATTGCTGCAAACTGATCCCTCGTAATGACCTGTGAAAACTTTATGCTGGTATGTGTATATAACTTGTAGATCAGGTCAATATACGTTATCAAAAAAATGAAATATATATAATTAAAGCACAATATTTATATAAATAAATATAAAATTATAGTTTTTTTACTAATTTTGCAAATGCAGAATAGCATCTGGAATAACTTTTCTGTTATTTGTTTAAATGAGATGCAATTAGAAAATATATATCAATATAATACAATAATTAAATTAAATATAAAAAAATTTTTATTAAAAAAACAATTAAAAAATATTGTTTGTTTATTGGGCTGTAGATCGAGGTTTCTTCATATATGGACCTATTTCGTCTATTGATATAAATATTTATGTTTCTTAACAATACTATGATGCACACAGCACCACGGGACCGCATGCTTTTTTCTAGACATGTTAGAGTCAACGATTGAAGGATGTCTGTAAACGTCTATGCAAAGTCGATTTACAGTCAACTTTGAAAGCTTGACTCAGATGAATCGACTTACAGTCGATATACAGTTGTCGATATACAGTCGATGGACGGTTGTACTGTTAGGGAATAGGGTGTTTACGATAACTAATCGGATCTCGGATTGGATTGAACAATGGTACTCAACGTAGGTATAGAAAATTTCCCTAGGCTAATCGGATTGACGATTGCTGTCTCAAATGTAATCCGATTGATGACGAAAGCGTGAAGACCGAGAAGCATGATTGAAAAGTAAGTCTCTTTATTTTTTTAAATAATAACACAAAAAATCAAAGATTAAGTTAAAAAGAATGATTTGAATTTAGATTTATTGTCATTTTTTTTGTCTAAACACTGGATTTCGTTTATATTTCTGTTTGTAAAAATTAATTAATCTATTCTAAAGTTTGTGGTTATATCGGAAACAAATCAAAATTAATAAAACAATTATTAATTATTAAGTACATATTAAAGCATATAATATTTCAAGCATATCATATAGAATTCCTGTTTATTATAAACTTAGTAAACATAACTTTGAAATTATTCAACTACATTATATATTAATCAATATTAATTTATATTTTAAAAATCAATAATGTTTCTAAAAATGTTCTTTTTATTCTTTTCCAGATCGTAAATAAACTTCAATTCCATGAATAAATAAAAATTACTGGAAAATGGATTTATATGAAGAGGGCATTATTGAACAATATCAATTTGTGCTAACTTAAAATTTGTAAAATTTACTTTTCTTTATTAGTTGTTTATTAGAGAGTAATAATATAAAAATGTAATATACGCATCATATATGCATACAATTATTTTAATTTTATTTATGTATATTCCGTTCTTATATTATTACTCACTAATGAACAACTAACAAAGAATAGCAGATTTTACAAATTTTAAGTTAGCACAAATTGATAATGTTCAATAATGCCCTTTCAATCCATTTTCCAGTCATTTTTATTTATTCTTGGAGTTGAAGTTTATTTACGATCTGGAAAAGAATAAAAAAAACATTTTCAGATACATTATTGATTTTTAACATAGTATAAATTAATATTGATTAATGTATAATGTAGTTGAATAATTTCAAAGTTATTTTTACTGAGTTTATAATAAACAGGAATTCTATATGATATGCTTGAAATATTATATGCTTTAATATGTACTAATAATTAATAATTGTTTTATTAATTTTGATTTGTTTCCGATATAACCACAAACTTTAGAATAGATTAATTAATTTTTACAAACAGAAATTTAAACGAAATCCAGTGTTTAGACAAAAAAATTACAATAAATCTAAATTCAAATAATTCTTTTTAACTTTATCTTTGATTTTTTGTGTTATTATTTAAAAAAATAAAGAGACTTTTCAAGCATGCTTCTCGGTCTTCACGCTTTCGTCATCAATCGGATTACATTTGAGACAGCAATCGTCAATCCGATTAGCCTAGGGAAATTTTCTATACCTACGTTGAGTACCATTCAATGTTCAATCCAATCCGAGATCCGATTAGTTATCGTAAACACCCGTAGAGATTCAGCGGAAAATTTAGTAATGTCGCCCGATCTCAGTTTGCTAAATGCGAATGAATAATTATGGATAAATTAAATTAATATATTATTATACGCAAATATTTTGTTTTGGCTCTTTATTGCCACTACTTTATTAAAAAATTATGATATTGCAATGTTCCGGAATATTACTGGCATATGCAATGCGATGTTGCAGGCATATTGTTAATTTATGTTTCTGCAATGTCTCCGTAATATTGCATTGCAATCTGCAACATTGCTGCAATGTTGCTGGAATTTTCTGTGCTGTATGGGAACTGATACAATTGACAGAAAACTTTTTTTTAAATTTGTTTCTCACTTGGGACACATGTTGTCTACGAAAACATTTCACGAAAGTAAGGTTAATTTTTCCGTTTTAATTCCGTTACGTGAAACATTCATATGTGGGGAGCCTAGTCGTTAAAAATCGGAACGGAACTAAAACGGAATTGCTCTGATTGACTGACCTCCCACCATATCTCCTTTCCGTAACTATTCCGTTCCGCTATTTCTTCCTCCGTCGGGATGCACCTTTATCGTTACGTCGAATCCAATTTCCTGCGTAAGAAACGCTATGTACATGTAGTAATACATGTATTGGTAACACATGTATTCTTAACTTAAATAAGCAGAACAAAATTGAAAGATGGATAATGACTCAAGTCTTGGAGAACTTATTGTACAGTGAGGTGCAACGATTCGCAGGGTCATAGTAGGTAGCTTGAGTTACCGACGCTGAGTCGGTAACGATAACGCACGCGCGCGCTCGGAACATGAATAATTTTATAGATCAAATGTTTTTATTATTTATGTTTATTACTTTATTAGTCTACATATTTGTGTATAACTATATATAATTATGTATGAAATATTTTTACTGGAAGTGAGAAAGATAAAGAAATAAATTAATATGTCTCAGATACTTTGTTTTCAATTTTAAATATAAATTTATTTAGTTTAATCTAATTATGTTTTTGTTTCTATTGCGTATAAACAATAATATATTTATATAATTACATACGCAAAATTATTAACGCCAAAATGCAGAATAATCTCCGTTACGTTATGTTTATACCATTTGTAGATCTATCCGTATAAATTTGATTCAGTATTATGTTATTATTTTTGCACAGACAGAGATATACATAACAACAAAGATAAACGTGTATGAGAAGATAGGAAAGGTAAGGGAATAAATCATTTTTTAAAATTAAAAATATATTGGTTCTTTAATATTTTCTTTTTTTTTTTTATTAAATATTGCATTCTTGGCAAATGTTCCACCGTTAAATAATTTGGTGGTTCTGAAAAGAATTTTTAGGTGAATAGACATTTAGCGATTGTATTTTGTTTATATTCCTTTTCCATGCTAGTAAGATATGCAAGAAAGCCTGCGCAGAATCGCGCGGCGATTGTTGCATCTCTTACTAGCATGGAAAAGAAATATAAACAAAATACAATCGCTGAGCGTCTATTCATTTGTGTTAACTTCTTGTCTAATATTCATTCATTCTCGTGCAACCATGGCGATCTATTTGAACGTGGTCGCATTATCGGATTGTGGGAAGCTGGAATACGCACGCGAGAAATCGCGCGTCGAATTCCATGTAGTGAATCAAGTGTGCAAAAATGGATTAAACGGTGGCGGGAAGAAGGAAGAGAAGGGATGGACGACAAGCGGAAACACAACCGTGGACAGCGATCAACGACTGCCGAAGAAAATGCAGTTTTAATCAATCAGGTAGATGCTGAACCTTTTCTTCCGGTGTCGCATTCTGTAAATCAACTTGATTTACAGATATCTAATTGGACAGCGCGAAGGCGTTTACACGAAGCAAACGTGCATTGTCATTATGCCGCACGTAAAATTCCTCTAACGAGGAAACATTGCGATGATCGTGTCGCTTTTGCGCTGCATCAATTAAATACAGCTTCACCTGAAGATTGGAACAGAACTATCTGGACTGACGAGAAAGTATTTTGTTCGACGGATGATCGTCGTTTACGGGTGTGGAGACCGGAAAATTGTCGCCATGATCCCAAATATGTAGTTCCTTACGGGAGAAGTGGGCGTATCACTTGTGCTATGTGGGGGTGGATAAGTGCTCATTGTCCGGGAGAATTAATCGAAGTGTCGACGCATATGGATGCTTTAGAATACGTGTATATTCTGGAGAACGTGTTGCTCCCCAGCGTTCGCAGAATATACACTGAAGAAGATATGCCGACATTTCGGTTAGTTCAAGACAATAGTGCTGTTCATACCGCCCACATAGTAAAAGAATGGTTCGCTCAACATCCAGAGATTGAAGTTCTCGATTGGCCAGCCAAATCCCCGGATCTCAATTTAATAGAAAATGTTTGGGGAATAATTGCAAATTCGTGGGATACTGGACATGAGAGAACTAAAGAACATCTGGTTGCTCAGGAGGAACTCATGGAAAAATTTGAGATGTAAGCCTCAATATTTTGCGCATTTAAATGATTCGGTAGAAAGGCGATTGCAGCAAGTGGTTGCACGGGAAGGCTACTGGACCGACTATTAGTTGGTGGCAGTATTATTTCAAACGGTTCTTTTCAGAACCACCAAATTATTTAACGGTGGAACATTTGTTAAGAATGCAATATTTAATAAAAAAAAAGAAAATATTAAAGAACCAATATATTTTTAATTTTAAAAAATGATTTATTCCCTTACCTTTCCTACCTTCTCATACACGTTTATCTTTGTTGTTATGTATATCTCTGTCTGTGCAAAAATAATAACATAATACTGAATCAAATTTATACGGATAGATCTACAAATGGTATAAACATAACGTAACGGAGATTATTCTGCATTTTGGCGTTAATAATTTTGCGTATGTAATTATATGAATATATTATTGTTTATACGCAATAGAAACAAAAACATAATTAGATTAAACTAAATAAATTTATATTTAAAATTGAAAACAAAGTATCTGAGACATATTAATTTATTTCTTTATCTTTCTCACTTCCAGTAAAAATATTTCATACATAATTATATATAGTTATACACAAATATGTAGACTAATAAAGTAATAAACATAAATAATAAAAACATTTGATCTATAAAATTATTCATGTTCCGAGCGCGCGCGTGCGTTATCGTTACCGACTCAGCGTCGGTAACTCAAGCTACCTACTATGACCCTGTGAATCGTTGCACCTCACTGTACGAACGATGTCTTCAACAATCTTCTAACACACAAAGCATTATGATTAATTGAATTAGCAGTTTTCAAAAAATATATTTTGAGTGCAATATTTAAAAAAAAGTAAACCTACTTTTTCAGATTTAGGTTATATGGTAACCTAGAAGCAATATATATTTTTTTAACAAATGTAAAAACTATTTGTTAACAGGAATTTTTTTAATAGACAAAATTTCCAATTTCTAAACAAGAGTTTAAGTTTTAACCTAGGTGTAATGTATGTCCGCATAGGTTAAATTCGCACGTAGATGATTCACACGGCGGATCCCGATAGCGCACATCCCGATAGCACACAAACCACTCACAATGACAGATGCCTAGAGATTTTCCGTAGGTTGGGTTAGATAAGTCAAGATGATTGGTTGGTAGGTTATCGGGATATGCGCTATTGGAACTCTCCTTGATTCACACATACTAGTGTGCAGAGTATCAGTTCCACATGAGGTGTACTTTCCGAGAAGCGTAAATTACAAAAACCAATCGTAAATTTGTTTAGCATTTTGTTAGAGAATACAAGAGAAACCCTAATCAGCAATTGGTTGCATTAGGTATTTCTTGAAAATCCGCGAAATACGCTTCATGTGAAAGTAGGCTTTTAAAATGGCGTAACGTATTTTCGTAAGTTACTAGAATAGCAAATTAGGCTATGCAAGTTACGCCCTATGTGACGGCATCTTTAAGAAGATGCTAAAGTACTGAATTATCGACATTTACAGTGCACTAAATATCTTTGAATTGACGTTACAGAATTACAAAAATTTTTTTAGAATTAAAATACGCGTAAAAAGAAAGTGCGTTAATTTTACAAGAAAATCGAACAAAAGTTTATAAATTATTAAAAATTCACTCGTACAGCCATCACCTGATGTTAACTTTACTTTAATAGAGAAGTTGTGTAGCTTGTACACCCAGCGACTTTGAATCTGTCCATGGGGAAATTTTCTAAACTGAGAAGTCGCTATCTTTCTATATACTTACAGTTCATGATTAACGTAACGACCAATAACCTCTAGTAGTTTCATTAATCATGAACTGCAAGTATGTAGAAAGTGGTGACTTCTCAGTTTGGAAAATTTCCCCATGGACAGAATCAAAGGGGGTGCGCACGATTGGACACCACCACTCACAGCGGCCGATGCCTAGAGTTTTTCCGTTGGTTTGGTTAGATAAGTCAAGATGATTGGTTGGTGTCCAATCGTGCTGTGTCCAAAAGAGTGTCACCCGAATCAAAGTCCTTGGGTGTACACCCATAGAATTTGATTCTGTCCATGGGAAAATTTTCTAAATTGAGAAGTCACCACTTTCTATATACTCGCAGTTTATGATTAATGTAACAACTAAATTTTATTGGTCGTTACGTTAATCATAAACTATAAGTATGTAGAAAGATAGCGACTTCTTAGTTTAAAAAATTTCCTCATGGACAGAATCAAATTCCGTGGGTGTACAAAATGATAGTAGAGCGCACTTCAGGGGGTCGATCATGAAACTTTTTCCCTAGGGCGGAAACGTGAAAAGTGAAAATCTTTACCATTGAAGTTAATGAAGAAATTGTTCACTTTTCACGTTTTCGCCTTAGGGAAAAAGTTTCATAATCGACCCCCAGAAAACATGCACAAATAATACTGACCGCGTGAAATTACGATTAAACACCTAACAAAAAAGATATCCTAATATGCTTTTACCACATGCGTATTATGTTCAGCGAAGCTAAACTGCCATAAACAGAGCAATATGATCCTCAACAGTAGTTGATAGGACTTTTCGCAGATGGCGAAATAATCAAAAAACAAAGACAGATCTATGCGATGGACGAAAAGCAATAGCCTGGTCTTGCTCGAAAAATAATCTGCAGTGATCTGTAGGACCGATGTCGAGGAAGTTCTTCTGTTACTTTAGCATCTTCTTAAGAAAACACGTATTGTCTGCGGCAGGCTTAAGGTGCGATTTCACGTAGCTATAATATCCAGATATTTACCCCTACTCTACCATAATTTCTCATAATTCCCCATAAATCTCCATAATTTCAGTAGAGTGGGGGTAAATATTTGGATATTATATCTACGTGAATTCGCACCTTTATTAGCGTTTTTCTATAGGAGAACTAGTGTGCACTGAGTGTGCACTTGCTGCAGGTAATTGGGCGTTTCCGTTGGTATCATCATTGTTCAAACCGAAACGTCCAATTGCCAGCGACAAGTGCACACTCAGTGCACACTAGTTTTAACAATGAAAAACGCTATAAGGGCCACTTTCACCAACGCCGATTAACTTAATCGCTGATTAGACTATCGGAATTGACCAATCGCATTTGTCGTTTTTACTTAACGACAAATACGATTGGTCAATTCCGATAGACTAATCAATGATTAAAGCCTGCCGCAGACGATACGTTTTTTCTTACGGGATTGCTTACGTGCTCCTATACTGGCAGTCTTACGTGCTCCCGTACTGGAAATGGGTAGCTTACGGGCTGCGCTACTGGCTCGCGTACTGGATTTTCGTAATAGATCATGTCCTATTTTTCTTACGTGTTTCTGTACTGGTTTATTGTGAAAGCCAATCAGGACGCAGTCTGCATAGGTTATACTGGGTTATACCAGGTTATACTGTCAAAGTGTTGTCAAAGTTCAAACGTGAATTCACTTCGTAAACATGACGTCGTGCAAAAATGAAAAGACTTCAAAATAGTCCAAAAAAAGTATTTTATGTTTAATAGAGGCCTACTAATAGGAACCATGTTTATATGCGATAAACACACCAAATTACCATAATAAGCATAGTAAAAGTGAGGCATTAAAGAATGTATTGACTGTCGACTCCATAAACGTCGGCGATATTTGTTTTGTTGTCGCAATTTTTCAATAATTAAAAATAATGCAATAGCAATTTTACGACAATGTACAACTGTTGCAATAATTTCATCCATCTCATCTATCTCATCCATATTTAAGCGTGCCGCTTCTATGAAACAAATTTCAGTTGCTCAGCCCGTACGAAAACTCGCACCGTGTGAAGCCACAGCCAGTAGCACTGCCAGTACCATTGCCCGTACGGTAGCAAGTAAGAAAATCCAGTTAGAAATCCAGTAAGAAAAAACGTATCGTCTGCGGCAGGCTTTAGTTAATCGGCGTTGGTAAAAGTAGACCTAAGACACAGTATAAGAAAGAACAATAGTTCGACTCGGTGTCGCCACCTTTGATATGATGACTACAAAATCGCCATGTTGCTGGTTGTGCGTAGATCCAATAGCGTTTGCGAGCGCAGTGGTTTAACTTAACCTGAGTAGGGTTAATAACGCTATATGCTAGAATCGTCCAATTAGAACTTAACCGCCATATTGCTGGTTGTGCGATTCGGTTATGCGCAAAAAACAACTTTCGCCGTGCTTTATGACTACTGTTCTTTCTTATACTGTGCCTAAGGGCCACTTGCACCAACGCCGATTAACTTACGAGGTGTGTTCAAAAAGTATCGCGAATTTTGAATTTTCGCGGGTTACGTATATTCGAATTTCGATCTTTTTGTGGCGTTATGTTGGTACTCATGTCTCTCACTTATGTCGACAAGCTCGGCCATTTTGAATGTTCACTTAATTGTTGACAGCTGCTTTGCTTGCACGTGTTTTGGATCGTCTTCGATTTTTACCTATTCAAAAAAATGGATCAAAGAACCTGTATCAAATTTTGTGTGAAAAACGAAATTAAGTGCGCGGATGCATTCCGAATGTTGACTGTGTCATACGGAGAAGCTACCTTGGACCGAAGCAACGTTTATCGGTGGTACAAAATGTTCTCAGAAGGCCGAGAAGATGTGAACGACGAAGAGCGTGCCGGACGCCCGAGCACTTCAACAACAGACGAAAAAATTAATGAAGTGGAGAAAATGGTATTGGCCAATCGTCGAATCACCGTTAGAGAAGTTGCTGAGGACCTAAACATATCGATTGGCTCGTGCCATTCGATTTTTATCAATGATTTGGGCATGAGACGGGTCGCCGCGAAATTCGTACCAAAATTGCTCAATTGCGACCAAAAACAGCATCGCATGAACATTGTTAATGAGATGTTGGACTCTGTCCGCGACGACCCAAATTTGCTCCAGAGGGTCATAACTGGTGACGAATCGTGGGTTTATGGTTATGACGTGGAAACCAAAGCTCAATCATCTCAATGGAAGCTGCCGCACGAACCAAGACCGAAAAAAGCGCGCCAAGTTCGGTCGAATGTGAAAGTTTTGCTGACAGTTTTCTTCGATTGCAGGGGCGTGGTGCATCATGAGTTCTTGCCACAGGGTAGAACGGTCAATAAGGAATATTACCTGCAAGTTATGCGCAATTTGCGCGAAGCAATCCGCCAGAAACGCCCGGATTTGTGGAAGAACAAAAATTGGCTTTTGCACCACGATAACGCCCCTGCTCACACATCGTTGCTTGTGCGCGACTTTTTGGCCAAAAATAACACACTAATGATGCCGCAGCCACCGTATTCCCCAGATCTGGCCCCCTGTGACTTTTTCTTGTTCCCTAAACTGAAGAGGCCCATGAAAGGACGACGTTACGCTACGCTTGACGAGATAAAGACGGCATCGAAGGAGGAGCTGAACAAGATAAAAAAAAAATGATTTTTTGAAGTGCTTCGAAGATTGGAAAAACCGTTGGCACAAGTGTATAATATCTCATGGGGATTACTTTGAAGGGGACAAAATAGATATTCATGAATAAATAAATAATTTTTGAAAAAACACAAAATTCGCGATACTTTTTGAACACACCTCGTATAGCGTTTTCGATTGGGAACAAGTTAGTGCGCATCAGTGCGCACTCAGTTCACGCCAACACTGGACAAGTTCCAAGAGTTGCACTGAATAGTACAAATGCAAAAGAACACGCCCAAATTTTCAGTGCAAGTGTCACTTGAGTTAATTATAATAGATCACGCAAAAAAGAAAAAAGTAACCTCGAAAAAGTAATCTCGTGCTCAGTAATTACATATAGTAATGATTTTTACTATATGTAATTAAATAGTATATAATCATTAAAAAAATGCTATTATAATACATCAAGTAATTAATTGTATTTTAAAAAAGGTATAAAATCAATGTACTTGTATAAAAGATATAACACTTACGGTGTCATTATCCATTTTTTTCACACATGCTACATAATTTACAGTTTTTGGAATCATTCTTCTAGTTTGGAAGATTGCAATTATTTCTTCTTCCTCACTTGAACTAGAAGAAGATTCCAAAAATGTCTCTCTAAAATATTAAAAAAGATCCAAATCTGGATTGCTCACTTTTTCAAATTTGAAACTTGGTTCGTTATTGCTTACAATAATGCACTGATGCTTGCATGCATTCAGTGCACTGAACTGGCACGGGCAAAATATCTCGTGCCACTTAGTGCGCACTGAGTGCGCACTGTGCGAGTGTCGTGCGTTCAAACGAACACGTGACACCCAATTGCGCATTGGCACTGCCAATCGAACACTCGCCTGACACTGAGTGCAGCCAGTGCATCCCAATCAAAAACGCTATTAATCGACGATTACAGGATTGCCAACTTGAGAATATAATTCAGTTATAGTTCTGGCGTACCTAACCCTAATTTTTCGTTACGTTCTAAAGGAGTAATTACTAACGCAATATTGGATATAATTGATAGCAGTTCGCTGGTCAGAATTTACATCAAATGTAAGCATATTTTACTCAAAAATAAAGAATTTTTTTCAGTAAATAATTTGAAAAATTAATTAAATTGAAATTGAGACTTCCGTTTCCGGTAGCGAGAGTGATTGACGTGTGTGTATGTGGAGCGGCGGGTCCCGATAGCGCACATTCCAATAGCACACAAACCACTCACAATGGCAGATGCCTAGAGATTTTCCGTAGGTTGGGTTAAATAAGTCAAGATGATTGGTTGATGGGCTATCGGGATGTGCGCTATTGGAATCCTGGGAGAGTGCGATTGATAAGCAGGAGTAAGGGGATATGGTGAGACGTGGTGGAGCGCGAGGAGGTGAAGGGGAAAAGAAGAGGCTGGTGGAGGAGGGCGATGGGAGGGTAAAGGGCCAGGGGCCACCACTCACAGCGGCTGATGCCTAGAGTTTTTCCGTTGGTTTGGTTAGATAAGTCAAGGTGATTGGTTGGTGTCAAATCGTGCTGTGTCCAAAAGAGTGTCACCCAAGGGCCAGGTTAAAGATGCAATTTCACGCAGCGAGTAAAAGCTGGCGTTTTACCCTCACTCAAGGCGCAAGTTCACGCAGCGAATAAAAGCTGGCGTTTTACCCCCTCTCCATCAATTTGGCAAATCCAGCAAAACGCTCAAAGTTCGACACAGTTCAACTTTTAGCGACTAAACGCTGGCGTTTACCCCTTCTTCATCAATTTTCATCAATTTGGCAAATTCAGAGGATAAACGCTCAAAGTTCGACACAGTCCAACTTTTAGCAAAACGACGCTGAAATTTAAATATTACATTCCAAATTAATTACCTTCCAAAAGTAAATATATAAGAAAAAAATTATGACTGAAAGATTAAATCAATCGACATCATCTGAAAATACAAACAAATTTAATATATATTATATACATATAGTAAGCATACTTTCAGGCAAGGTTGCTTTTTGTTTTTTATTTATTTATGTTAGATAGCTTTATTTGTTATATTGTGCTAATAACTGTTTTTTTATATTGTAGGAAATTCTGTTATACCCTCATATACTTGTGGTGTGTGCAAAACAATTGTTTGTACTATACAAGAAAGTGAAGAAATATATCGGCACTCTTGTATGGAGGGATATAATGAATGTTACATAGATAAAAATTCATATTATTTTTATCCTAAAAGCGGTAAATACATTAGTAACAATTTTGTCCCGATGCAAAAAAGAAACTGTGCTCATTACGATTTACAAAAATCGGAGCTACCAAAAACTTTTTTTTTTATCTATTTCTTTTTCTTTTTTTAACAAATACATTGCAGCAATTGCAGCAGCTATACGTCGTCTTCTAATTTCAGCTATAACCGCTACTGTGTGTTTATAATATTTTACAAACTCGATATATTGATTATAATATTCCAACTCTATTTTTGCGGTTATGTCAGATTATGTACTTAGCAATTGCCGCTTTTAACGCTGCTTTGCGATGCAATGGAGTTAGGTGGAGTAAGAGTAAAACGCCAGCTTTTATTCGCTACATGAAAAGGATAGAGGCGATAGCGTTTAGCTTTTTAACGCTGCTTTGCGTTGCGATTGAGTAGGGGTAAAACGCCAGCTTTTACTCGCTGCGTGAAATTGCACCTTCAATCGCAACGCAAAACAGCGTTAAAAAGCTAAACGCTATCGCCTCTATCCTTTTCATGTAGCGAATAAAAGCTGGCGTTTTACCCTTACTCTACCCAACTCCACCGCAACGCAAAGCAACGTTAAAAGCGGCAATTGCTAAGTACATAATCTGACAAAAATGGAGTTGGAATATTATAATCAATATATCAAGTATGTAAAATATTATAAACACACAGTGGCGATTATAGCTGAAATTAGAAGACGACGTATAGCTGCTGCAATTGCTACAATGTATTTGTTAAAAAAAGAAAAAGAAATAAATATAAAAAAAAAAGTTTTGGGTAGCTCCGATTTTTGTAAATCGTAATGAGCACAGTTTCTTCTTTGCATCTTACCGAAATTGTTACTAATGTATTTACTGCTTTTAGGATAAAAATAATATGAATTTTTATCTATGTAACATTCATTATATCCCTCCATACAAGAGTGCCGATATATTTCTTCACTTTCTTGTATGGTACAAACAATTGTTTTGCACACACCACAAGTATATGAGGGTATAACAAAATTTCCTACAATATAAAAAACACAGTTATTAACAAAATATAACAAATAAAGCTATCTAACATAAATAAATAAAAAACAAAAAGCAACCTAGCCTAAAAGTATGCTTACTATATGTATATAATATACCGGGTGTCCCAGACCACCCGTCCCACCCGATTTTTTCGTAAACGCGACATTTTAAAGAAAAATGTTTCAGACTAAAGTTGTAGGGTTTTAAAAGATCTATTTACTGATTTTATCAGTTTGACCTTGGATGGCGTCGCCAAGGTCAGATCAAAATAACATTAACTTTTTTAAATAGGACACCTCATTTTTGGTTCCAGAATCTAATAGCTGGTGTCAAGACCTTTCCAAAACACTATAAGAAAGTTTATTTATGTTGAGTACTTTCCGAGTTGTGAGGCTTGAAAGTTACGGTGTACTGTTACCTTCAAGCGTCATAACTCGGAAAGTCCTTAACCAAAATAAACTTATTTATAGTGTTTTGGAAAGCTCTCGAAATCGACTACAAGAAAATGCAATGAAAAATATAAGCAGAGGACACCGACTTCGCCCATGGTATCACGTCGAATAATGCTTTCTCTCTCGACCCAGCGTCGAGCGAGGAGGATGCACTATCGTAAAGCCCCCCACCACTTTCCGCCCGCACCCCGATCGTCGCCGCGCAGCCTAGACACACGTACGAGCGCGGCTCCGCGTGTGTGCGGCAGCCGAGCGCTAGCGTCGAGAGACACCATTTCTGCCGGTGCGTGTACCTATAGTCCTACGCGTAGAGTTTTGAAGATACCTAATTATCGAGATCTCTAACATTCGGTACAGCTCTATGATGCCGTTTATTCTTGATTTATTAATATTAATCTTCATTTAATGTTGATTATTGTAGCAATAAAGTAATTTTCTCGAAAAAGCACCCTTACATACCACTCCTAAAAGTCATTGCTTAGAATTCATAATATTACGCAACTCGTCACCAATTCACGTTTTCTAATAAGCAACCCGGTCGTAAGCGTAATTTGTAGTTATGCCTTACCCGAACGAAGAAGCTGCGTTAATGATGTCAGTTTTGGGTAGAGCTGGAAGTTTTCGAGCAGCTGAAATAATGTGGCGAAATGATTATCCCGATCATACACCACATTCGCGCAAAGTTTTCAGTCGCTTACAACGTCGAATAATTGTAAAAGGTATTGTTCAGCCGGATCATAATAAGGGAAGGCAAATTCATCGATCAGTTCGTTCAGTAAGAGCACCTGATGTAATTGCATCTGCCTTTGTAACCCCGAATGATTCTTTAAAGCGACGAGCAAGAGATAGTGGAATAAGTCGAAGCACGATCAGTCGAATTTTTCGTGAAAATTCATTCCATCCATATCGAATGTCACTTCACCAGGCCATGACATTGAACGATCATAGACAAAGACTGATATTCTGTAATTGGATTACTCAACAATTACCTAATTTCCATAGAAGTATTTTATTTTCTGATGAGTGCACCTTTAAAAGTGACGGCGAAATAAACACACATAATTTTCGTTATTGGGCACAAGAGAATCCACATTGGTATCGAGAAATGGATCATCAACGTATCTGGAAAGTCAATGTTTGGTGCGGAATTGTTGATACGCATATCGTGGGACCATTTTTCTTTCAAGAGAATTTAAACCGTTTTTTATACGCCGATTTACTCGAAAACGAACTTCCACGTTTACTTGAAGATATTTCACTCCAATTACGTCTAAATATGTGGTTTCAACAGGATGGATGTCCCGCCCACACGTCTGTCATTGCTCGTCATCAACTGAACCGCATATTTCGCGGCCGATGGATAGGTAAACATGGTCCACATAATTGGCCACCACGATCACCGGACCTTACAATTTTAGATTATTATTTGTGGGGACGAATAAAAGACCTTGTATACCGCGAACGACCTACGACTGCAGAAGATATGAAAAACAGAATTCGACAAGTCATTCAGTCTCTAGATACTGACGAAATTCGTCGGGCGACGGATGATTTCCAAAGTAGGGTAACAGCCTGTATAAATGCACGTGGTGGACATTTTGAATATCGAGACTGAACAACATGCGTATGCACAAAGGTGACGGCAAGGGGAACCACCTTATGAAAGCACCCCGACAAAGGTGACGGCGAGGGGAACCACCTTAAAAAAGCATCCCGACAAAGGTGACGGCAAGGGGAACCACCTTATGAAAGCACCCCGACAAAGGTGACGGCAAGGGGAACCACCTTATGAAAGCACCCCGACAAAGGTGACGGCGAGGGGAACCACCTTAAAAAAGCACCCCGACAAAGGTGACGGCAAGGGGAACCACCTTATGAAAGCACCCCGACAAAGGTGACGGCAAGGGGAACCACCTTATGAAAGCACCCCGACAAAGGTGACGGCGAGGGGAACCACCTTAAAAAAGCACCCCGATAAGGTGTAAGTACGATCTTGTTACCTACACGTGGTACACCTTTGGTAACGCTAATACCTACAGGCGGCACCGATTATTTCGTTTTTACATTTTAAAAATGTTACTTTGACTTATACCTTTATGCCCAAGATCGATCTCAAGGTCGAATTCAAGATCATCATCAGGTTGATCCCTCGAAATCATGCAAATTTTGTCTGAGCCATTTTTTTGTACAAGCACATCCCTACGTTTTAAAAGGGTGGGACGGGTGGTCTGAAACAGGTATATTTTTCATTGCATTTTCTTGTAGTCGATTTCGAGAGCTTTCCAAAACACTATAAATAAGTTTATTTTGGTTAAGGACTTTCCGAGTTATGACGCTTGAAGGTAACAGTACACCGTAACTTTCAAGCCTCACAACTCGGAAAGTACTCAACAAAAATAAACTTTCTTATAGTGTTTTGGAAAGGTCTTGACACCAGCTATTAGATTCTGGAACCAAAAATGAGGTGTCCTATTTAAAAAAGTTAATGTTATTTTGATCTGACCTTGGCGACGCCATCCAAGGTCAAACTGATAAAATCAGTAAATAGATCTTTTAAAACCCTACAACTTTTGTCTGAAACATTTTTCTTTAAAATGTCGCGTTTACGAAAAAATCGGGTGGGACGGGTGGTCTGGGACACCCGGTATATTAACTTTGTATTTTCAGGTGATGTCGATTGATTTAACTTTTTAGTCATAATTTTTTTCTTATATATTCACTTTTGGAAGGTAATTTGGAATGTAATATTTAAATTTCAACGTCGTTTTGCTAAAAGTTGAACTGTGTCGAACTTTGAGCGTTTATTCTCTGAATTTGCCACATTGATGAAAATTGATGGAGAAGGAGTAAACGCCAGCGTTTAGTCGCTAAAAATTGGACTGTGTCAAACTTTGAGCGTTTATTCGCTGGATTCGCCAAATTGATGGAGAGAGGGTAAAACGCCAGCTTTTATTCGCTGCGTGAACTTGCGCCTTAAGGGAATAGTGAGACAGGAGGGGGTGCGCACGATTGGACACCGCACGATTGGACACCACCACTCACAGCGGCCGATACCTAGAGTTTTTCCGTTGGTTTGGTTAGATAAGTCAAGATGATTGGTTGGTGTCCAATCGTGCTGTGTCCAAAAGAGTGTCACCCGACAGGAGTGATAGTAGGGTGGGATGGGATTTGGAGGTTAGACGGGAGCAAGGTCTGTGGATTGGCGTTGGAGGGGAAGGAAGGTCGTTTCATAGCCGCATTTTCGAGACAGCAAGTCAGTGTTAGTGTAAGTAGGTACTACAGCTATTAGTGGTGTGAGTGAGCGAGTGTGCAGTAAAAGTATGTACAGTGCGTTGCATTAATGCCTGGGGTACTGATTTTAAGGACCACGTTTTTTTCTTGATTATTTTTATGTTCATGACTGAATGCTGTAGTGATCGTTGACAGCAGCATTTGGTCATGAACGTAAAAATAACTAAGAAAGAAACGTGGTCCTTAAAATCGGTACCCCAGGCATCAATGCAACGCACTGTACAATGCCAGGTTGCTGTTCTATGGCCGTCGCCATTTTCGTTCCACATCGTTGAAGTAGATGCAACGATCTTCCTTCCCCTCCAACGCCAATCCACGGACTTTGGTAGTATGTACCTACGTACGCTAACACTGACTCGCTGTCTCGAAAATGGCGGCTGTGCAACGACCATTGAACTATACTTTAACTGGAATGAGCACTAGCCGCCAGAAAACGCATGGTGGAAGGGATAGCATGGTGTGTGCAGTTCGGCTAAACCACTCCCACTTTTGCTCTGCAAGGGTTACAGTTGATAAGACAGCCAACTGTGAAAAGTAAAATTATTTAGTGTCAGCCTGTTGGTATGCTGGATCTACCTTCTTTGTTTCACACATGTTAGTTTCTCTTTCTATCCTTGTATGTATATTTCCATGGCTCGATTTACATACGTCAGAAGGAAGGTGTGATTTGCATGTAAGTGATATTTTTTAATATTTTACAATTGAACAAGTTTGTTGTTATATCAAAATTAAATATTAAATTGGAAAGACTTAATAATAAGACAAGCAAATACAGTTATTTTTGTTCAGTTAAATTCTGAGCGTCCTCATTATTGTATAGATTTTTAGCAATAAAAAGTAAATAGGTAAAAATTAAATAAGTAAATAAATAAATAAATAAAAAATAAAAAACAATAAAATTAAACCTAAAAAACATATAAAAATATAATAATACGAAAAGTCTTGTAGTTATTAAAAAAATATATATATATTAACAATAGACGCCATAAAGCAGATATGGATGGGGCGCGTGTATAGCAATATAGATATTTTTAGTTTATTTCTGAAAAATGTGTCTTCGAACTATAACTTCACCATACATGTTTGAATTTGTTGTTAAATATGCTATAAGTTTTGATATAAAGTAAATTTTAAATTTTTCAGAAATTTAGAAGAGAAGGAGAATTTCGAGAAAAATAACATTAAAAAAAATCTAAACAAAGTGTTATAAAATACATAGAAATATATAAAGCTTTTATTTAAAACTTTTTTTTATATTTTTTACCATTTCGACGGTATTACTTCAGAAATTAAAATATCAATTTATTTCAAGAGTGTGTTTTATCTTCTTAACAATCATATGGGCCCGTTGTTATACATATAAAAATACGTGTCCCACATTTTTATCTGTATTACAACATATTAAAGGCTTGTCAATTTCTTGCACACTCTTACGCTGTTTCCTATTTCTTTCACACGTGTTCTTACGATAAAAAGGAAATGGAGGAAACTAACCGAATGAACCGAATCTTCGGTCAAAAATTAGTGTAACACTTCACGTGCATAACCCGATAGAATGTGTTCCCTGTTCCCGATAGAAAGAGAAGCAGATACTTGAATAAGTGCATGAAACAAGGATAGATGACTCAGCATACCAACAGGCTGACGCTAAATAATTTTGCTTTTCACAGTTGGCTGTCTTATTAACTATAACCCACCGATAGACGAAGAGGGCAAATTTTTAGAGAGAGACACTCGCGAACTACACACACCATGTTATCCTTCCACCATGAGAAAACGTGACAAGAGAAAGCCATTTCGAAGGGCCACCTCTCTTTGTCAGTTCAGTCACGTTAGAAAGTTTTGCAGTACCGGCACATGAGAATAGATAAACGAGCGACTTGAATGACATACATAAATAAAACAAAAGCAAAATTGTATTATATTTTTTTAAGTATTTAAGTAACTTTTTAAGTAAAAGTTAATTTCTTCCTCGTTTCCACGAATTTCGTTACATGCTGTATCAACATGAAAACAAAGAAGAAATTTAACTTTTGAGTAGGAATGTAAGGTAAATGCTAACGCATGCGCAAAGAACGTTTAGAAAAAGAGAGGTGGCCCCTCGCATCATGCTATTTCTATCACGTTTTTCGCTTACGGACGTTATATGGCAGTGCCCATTCCAGTTAGAGTATAGTTCAATAGCAACGACTTTCCTTTCCCTCCAACGCCAATCCACGGACCTTGGACGGGAGAGCAAGTATAGAGAGTAGAGAGGAAGCAGAAAAGGGAAGAAAGGAAGAGAAATATAATTATAAAAGGAGTGAAAACAAAGGAGAAAAGGATAGAGGGGTTAAGAAAAGAGATAGGAGAGATAGTGGGAACGACGGGGGCGACAGCGAGAGTGGGAAGGATAAGGAGTATAGGTAAGAAAGATAAGGAGGGAAGAGAAATGGTATGGGTAAGATTGGCGAGTATAGAAGAGAAAATTGAAGTGATGAAAGGAAAAGCGAAGCTGAGGGAAAGAAGGGAGTGGATAGTGGATGATCTGACAGAAAAGGAGAGAAGGATAGAGTGGTGGATAAGGAAGAAAGCGGAAAGAATAAGGAGGAAAGGTAGGAAAGTAAGAGTAGAATATATGAAAATATGGATTGAGGAGAAATTATGGGTATGGGATAAGATTAAGAATGAGTTGAGAGAATGGCACGAAAAAGAAGTAAGAGAATGGAAAGGTGGGATAGAGAAAAGAAGAGGGGTGGAAAAAGAGAAAAAGGATTTTTAGTAGGGTGGTGGACGGAGGGAGAGGGAGAGAGGGAAAAAGAAGGAAATATAGAAAAGCAGAAGCATAGGAAAAAGAGGAGAAATAAAAAAAAAGATGGCAAAAAGTATAAGATAGGCTTTTGGAATGTGGCAGGCATGGAAAACAAAGAAAAGGATTTCAGGAAGAGACTAAAAGAATGGGATGTGATGTTCCTGAGTGAGACTTGGTTACAGAAGAAGGGATGGGAAAGAGTTCGAAAATAGCTGTCAAAAGGATACGTGTGGAAAGTGCAAGAGGCGGCAAGGAAAAGTAAGAAAGGGAGAGCAATGGGAGAAATGATTGTGGGGATAAGGGAAGGGATAGGGAGAGAAAAAGAGGATAAGGAAAGAAAAGAGGAGGGATTACAAGCAGTAAAAATAAATTTAGGGGGAGAGTGGTGGAGGCTAATAGAAGTATATGTGAATAGAGATTTGGAGGAAAAAATGGGGAAGCTGAGAGAGTGGATGGAGAATAGAGAGGAAGGGGTGACAGTGTTAATAGGGGGGGATTTCAATGTTAGGACGGGGAGAGAAGGGGAAAGAATAGGTGAGGATGAAGAATGAGGGATAGAACAGGGAAAGAGGAGCTCGAAGGCTGAAAAGGTGAATAGAGAGGGAAAGAAGCTATGTGGTTGTATAGGAGAATTGGGATGGTCAATATTGAATGGAAGACTAAAGGGGGATGAGGAAAGGGACGTATACAGGAGGGAAAGGAGGGACTGTAATAGATTACATGATCGGGAATGAGGAGATAAGAAGGAAGGTGGAAAAGATAAAGGTGGAGGACTGAGTGGACTTCGATCATCAGCCGATAACCCGAAGAGGGATAGGGACGGTGAGAGAGTAGGGGAGGTTTGGAGGAAAATGAAGAGAAAAGTAAAAGTAGCATTAGAGAGAGCAGAGAAGGAAGAGAAGAAGGAACGGAGAGGATGGTGAAATGAAGAATGTAAGGATAAGAAAAGAGAGGTTATGGAGGAATTAAAAAGGTGGAGGAGCAGAGGGGGAAAAGAAAAAAAATATAAAGAAATGAAGAGGAAGTACAGGGAACATTGTGAAGAAAAGAAGAAAAGGGAGAGGAAAAGATGGGAGAGGGAAATAGAAGTAATAAGATCCGAAAAGGATGTGAATGGTATGGAAGGTAGTGAATAAAGGAAGGAGGAAGAGAAAGAGAGTCAAGGAAGGAATTGAAATAGGGAGTGGGATAAACACTTTAGAGAGGTACTGGGAGAAGTAGAGTGGAGGATGGGAAGAGAGGTAGAGGAGGAAAAAGAGATTACTAGAGAGGAAATTGGTAGGGCGATAATGAAATTAAAGGACAGAAAAGCGGCAGGAGGGGATGGGATTATGAATGAAGTATGGAAATATGGGGGAAAAGAAATAAGAGAATGGCTTTGGGAAATATGCAATAGAGTGTGGAAGGGAGAGGGATGGCCGGAAGAATGGAGAGGAGGGATAGTGGTACTGATAGTAAAAAAGGAGAGGGGGAAAAGGTAGAAGACTATAGGGGGGTTACGCTTACACAAACGGCTCAGTAAACACAGAATATGTATGTTATATAATATAAAAGTAACTAGAGTCCTTAGAAGTAGAGAGTCTGGATATCTCGGGATTCTACGTGATTGGACTGCACCTAAAATGGCAGCACAAATATGGATCCCTCTTTAATCCTCTTTAGCCAATGCGATAACAGCATACGACACGTTTAAGGTCGGTATTCATAGTCGATTCTTATATTTAAAATCATCTTAAGTATCATCTTAAGATGCCATCAACCAATCAGAGAGCCGTATTAGCATCTTAAAACGTTACTTAAGACGATCTTGAAATAAGAATCGACTATGAATACCGGCTTAAGTAAACACTGGCATATTCATCACCGAAATTTTAAGGGGAGATGTCCAGACTCTCTACTTCTAGGGACTCTAGGAGTAACATGTAATATAATAGATGTTACATTTTATTTATATTATAATTATATAATATTACTTTATACATGCAATATAACTAAATTATGAAACTATTATGATACTTGTTATTATTGTGTTATAATAAACAAACAGCAATATAATTACAATATTGCATGTTATATAATAACGGTTATATTACATACATTTTGATATTATATAATTTGAAATACGCAAAATTTTATTAACCTAACCTAACCTAACCTAATAGCAATGCCATTTTCAGTCGGTTCCGATACCAGAAAGGTTCCTCTCTGCCAATACTTCCCGCCATTAATTAAGGTAATTATAATTAATTAATTAATTAAGGTACTCGGTAGTCGGTGTGTATCAGAGTGCGGTCAAGTTAACATTATTTAATTAGTCAATTTGTAAAATTCTTTGTTCTGATTGGTTAATCAAATGCTTTGAAGCATTTGTAGTGTCCAGTTGATCGCAGCCTTAAGCCTGCCGCAGATGATACGTTTTTTCTTACGAGATTGCTTACGTGCTCCTATACTGGCAGTCTTACGTGCTCCCGTACTGGAAATTAGAGTCCTATATAAAGAAAGAAGCGACATCAAACCCCCACCACAACCTTCAGTATCCAATTGAGTCCTCCACCACCATTTTGGGACCGCTCTAATGTCATCAAACACCATTCGTATCATTCTACAAACAGCTGTGGTCACAATATGGCTGCTCGCTTAGCCAATCAAGTATCAATCAGATTACCAATCAGAGCTTCGGACATCAATGTCGCTTCTCTCTTTATATAGGACTCTACTGGAAATGGGTAGCTTACGGGCTACGCTACTGGCTCGCGTACTGGATTTTCGTAATAGATCATGTCCTATTTATCTTATGTGATTCTGTACTGGTTTATTGTGAAAGCCAATCAGGACGCGGTCTTAGGTTAGGTTAAGCCTGCCGCAGACGATACGTTTTTTCTTACGAGATTGCTTACGTGCTCCTATACTGGCAGTCTTACGTGCTCCCGTACTGGAAATGGGTAGCTTACGGGCTACGCTACTGGCTCGCGTACTGAATTTTCGTAATAGATCATGTCCTATTTTTCTTACGTGATTCTGTACTGGTTTATTGTGAAAGCCAATCAGGACGCAGTCTTATAGGTTATACTGGGTTATACCAGGTTATACTGTCGAAGTGTTGTCAAAGTTCAAACGTGAATTCACTTCGCAAACATAACATCGTGCAGAAATGAAAAGACTTCAAAATAGTCCAAAGAAAGTATTTTATGTTTAATAGAGGCCTACTAATAAGAACCATGTTTATATGTGATAAACACACCAAATTACCATAATAAACACAGTAAAAGTGAGGCATTAAAGAATGTATTGACTGTCGACTCCATAAACGTCGGCGATATTTATTTCGTTGTCGCAATTTTTCAATAATTAAAAATAATGCAATTTTACAACAATGTACAACTGTTGCAATAATTTCAACCATCTCATCTATCTCATCCATATTTAAGCGTGCCGCTTCTATGAAACAAATTTCAGTTGCTTAGCCCGTACGAAAACTCGCACCGTGTGAAGCCACGGCCAGTAGCACTGCCGGTACCATTGCCCGTACGGTAGCAAGTAAGAAAATACAATTAGAAATCCAGTAAGAAAAAACGTATCGTCTGCGGCAGGCTTCAGTGTGTATCAGTGCAGTGGATTTCCGAACCCAGCATACCTCTCTGGATACCTATTTTGTTCATTGATAAGAGAAAACAAGTATGTAATGAAATATTATAATCATAAACACTGTGTGATATAATGTTACTACGGATAAATATCGATTATTTGATATCATTTACCCATGGATTATACATTTAGATCATATTTGACATCATTTTCAACATCGCGTAAAAAATGAGGTTAAAAATGTTTGCTAGAGAAACGGCATCCGTTCCAGTGATATAAATGTAAAAATCTTTTATCTGTAAAATGACATAAAAGTTGGAAAACACTGAATTGTATACTGTTATTATAGTGTTAATATAGTGTCGTTTTTATTCATGAAAGAAAAAAATGCTTTAAAATTACAATAATTTAACTATAATTTATTTCAATTGGTTCATAACAATTAGTTTTAGTATTAATTATAATTTATAATTGTTTTGATATGCAGTTTGTACCTGATATTATTACTGCGTAAATAGTAAACAAATGTTAGTAAAATAGCTATATTCATTATTTTTTACATAGCACGTAATATTTCTGTGATATCACAGAAATATTGCAATATCACAGAAATATTACATATTACTGTAAAATATCACAGAAATATTACTGTGATATTACACAATGATAATGACATTGAAGTATTCTAATGATCACAGGAATATCACAGAAATATTACTGTGATATTATACAGTAATAATGACATTGAAGTATTCTAATGATATCACAGGAATATCACAGAAATATTACTGTGATATTACACAGTGATAATAACATTAAAATATTCCAATGATATCATTGCAATATATTGTTGCAATATTTAATCCCAAAGAACAAAGTAATGTCAAATGACGTTTCTATTATGTCTTATTAATGCAACGTCACTATCTCTTTGATTAATTCGATATTTTCAGTATCTATAATATTCTTGGTAATTTCGATATCCTATAGAAGAAATCAACTTACAAATAAAATAATAATGTCTTTGCCCTTTCATGGAATGAAAGTAAAAGTTAAGACAAAATATTAATTTTATTATTAGTTTAGGTATTTACTTTTACTAGTTTATCCCTAAACTTTTACTAGTTTATCCCTAATTACTTTATACATATATATATATATATATATATATATATATATATAAACTAATATACGCTCTTCTATGTAATCTATCAATTTAATTATCGTTTTACAACTCGATCAATAATGATTTTATTAAAAAATTACAGAAAAACCTTTGTATTTGTCTTATTGCCATTTATAATTTTTACAGGATTACAAAAATTGATTTCAATTTTTAAAAATTTTTATCATAAAAAATTTTTTAAAGAAAATGTTTACAAAAAGTTTTGTCAATACACATTTATTATTCACTGGGCAATAAATATTTTAAGGTATATTTAGAAGTTTTTGAAAAAAATATACATTTTTACGTCGTTTAATATTTACTGCTCGGTACATTATTTTGTAAAATAATTTATTTATTAATATTGATTAGATTATTATACACCACAGTAAAAAGTTTTTCAAGTTAATTAAAATATTAAATTTCCAACAAATTTTTTTTAGACTTTACTTTTTTTTTAATTCTATTAAAAAATATGATTATATATATTCCATCATTAATTAGGTATTTTACAAAATTCATTAATTATATGTATGTATATAATGTTGCGGCTCGGTCACCAATCGTCACAACATACGACGAAACAAGCGAGCGCGTGCATAGCCGCTATGCTGTCCCGCCGTGTGTATAAGGCCGGTATTCATAGTCGATTCTTATATTTAAGATCATCTTAAGCATCATCTTAAGATGTCATCAACCAATCAGAGAGCCGTATTAGCATCTTAAGACGTTACTTAAGACGATCTTGAAATAAGAATCGACTATGAATACCGGCCTAAGACTCCACGCAAACAAGTGAATGTTGGCACCACCGCTAGGTGGCTGCGCCGCTGGAGACCTTCTCGTGAGTCGAATGCAGCCACAGGTGTTATATCTAGACGCCACCGCGGCCGACTCACTAGTTCACACTTCAGTGAGATTTTAAGGAAAATCGTTGCTTGTAATTTAGAGACGAATACTCGTTCTGATTCTTTTTCTAATGTGACGTGGTGTGGAACGCTGTTCCACATAAAATTTTATATTTTTACATGTAAATAATATTTTGTATTATTATTTAATCTTGAACATAAATTAAAATTATAATTCAAATTAAATCTTTTTTAACAAAAAAGAAAAAGGACACAAGAGATATTTTTTTGTAAATTAAACATTTATTACGTTTACATTATTGTATTCTGTTTTAATAAATATAATTATTTTTTTCTTATGTCTAATATACAGGGTGCGAGAAAAGTTCCGGGACGGCGAAATATCTCGAAAACTAAGCATTTTAGGAAAAAGTGTTTCAGACAAAAGTTGTAGGGTTTAAAAAGATCTATTTACTGATCTTATCAGTTTGACCTTGGATGGCGTCGCCAAGGTCAGATCGAAATTACATTAACTTTTTTAAATGGAACACCTAACTTTTTATTGCATAATCTTGTAGCTTATCTCGAGATCTTTCCAAAACATTACAAGAAAGTTTATTTTCGTTGAGTACTTTCCGAGTTGTGAGGCTTGAAAGCTACAGTGTACTGTAGTGTGGGTCCAGCCACTCTTGCCTTAACTGGCCGGACACACGCCACACTTGCCTTAACTGGCCGGACGCACGCCACACTTGCCTTAACTGGCCGGACCCACACGCCACTCTTGCCTTAACTGGCTGGACCCACACTACAGTACACTGTAGCTTTCAAGCCTCACAACTCGGAAAGTACTCAACGAAAATAAACTTTCTTGTAATGTTTTGGAAAGGTCTCGAGATAAGCTATAAGAATATGCAATAAAAAGTTAGGTGTTCCATTTAAAAAAGTTAATGTAATTTCGATCTGACCTTGGCGACGCCATCCAAGGTCAAACTGATAAGATCAGTAAATAGATCTTTTTAAACCCCACAACTTTTGTCTGAAACACTTTTTCCTAAAATGCTTAGTTTTCGAGATATTTCGCCGTCCCGGAACTTTTCTCGCACCCTGTATATTACATGTAACAATGTTTTGTATTTTTGTGTGTATTTTTAACAATGTGTTATAAGCTATTTTGTATTGTTGTGTATATTTTTAACAATGTGTTATAAGCTGAAATAAGGCATTAGTAAATTCAAATACAACAGTTACCTTATTATCATATAATAATTATATAACAAAGTAACAACTTATACTACATTTATATTACATTAAAATAAATTTATAAAATTGTTATATAAATGTTTGGTTCAATTAATATAACGTTTTAGTAACACGTTCTAGCGGGTCCCGATAGCGCACATCCCGATAGCACACAAACCACTCACAATGGCAGATGCCTAGAGATTTTCCGTAGGTTGGGTTAGATAAGTCAAGATGATTGGTTGGTGGGCTATCGGGATGTGCGCTATCGGAGCCCCCCCAACACGTTATATGGATGTTATATAACTGCAATTTTGTATGAGTGGGAAATTAAAACTAACATGCAAGTTACATGTAACGCACATGTTATGTTGCCGTTACTTTCTGTTTCATTAATCTAATCAAGCGATGCGGTAGCGTCGCGACGCCAGGTATAAAAAAAAAGTTTGTCAAAATTTGTGACTACGGCACTGGCATTTCGAAGCGCTACCGCAGTATCGACCGCATCGAAGCGCTACCGTTAGCTTTATCTCGAGTTTTCGCCTTGCCCATTTTTTCCGTTCAATTAACTCGGATTTACTCGGAAACAAAGGTTATAATGAAAAAAATTCTAATGATACTTTTATAATGATTTTTTTTTAGCTTTCGATTGCGACCGGTCTGAATGAAATCGGTTCAGTCAATCCCGAGATTTCGACAGCGAGTCTATGAAAAGTGTCACTTCGACGATTCAGTTTTCAGTGTTCGTCTTCTTGTCGTTCAGTCTCGCGAGTGTCCGCCAAAGCGCATTTACAACGCTCAAGACGGGCGACTGTCCGTCAAGATGGGTTCTTATGTGAGGTTATGCATTATGTAGCTACCTAATTGAGAGAGCGCTCGAGAGAGAGAGGAGAGAGAGATATGCATTATGTAGCTACCTAATTGAGAGAGCGCTCGAGAGAGAGAGGAGAGAGAGAGAGAGAGAGAGAGAGAGAGAGAAAGTATAATGCTTTTGTATTTTCTTCCTTGATTAGTCCGTCTCATTAAACGATTGCGATACGACTCTTTTACTGCGACTCCATTATAGACGCCGCTTTATGTTTCTAAAAATATTTATAAAATGTTGATATATATTTCATAAACATTATTAGAAATAAAAGTATATTTTTACAAGTTATGTAGTGTGCGCGCGACATGCGATCGCCGCGATCTCATCTTTTCGATCGTCTGTGTGTGTGTATGTGTGTGTTGTGTGTGTGTGTGTATGTGTGTGTGTGCGCGCCCACTGTCACCATGTGCCTCCCGTGTGCCGGCTTTTTTGTTCCAACTATGCAATGTTTATCAAGGTAATGTCTTTTCATAATTAATATGACATAATAATTAATATGACATAAAATATTAACGAATATCGGAGATATCTATATGTATATACATATATAAATTTTATATGTAATAAAACGTGATATGTATATACAATTAAGTGAGGTTAGAATCGTCCTCTTTCTTCTCTATTGAGAAGGAGCCTGTATGTACAAATGTTCGTTGTTCATTATATCATTTTTGACATAGATATGAGATTATTATAATTATATATCTTATTACAGAATAATATTCCTAATAAGTTTGAAATAAAAGTTGGCCGAAACAATATTTTGGAAGATTCGTACCACATATTATAAGCTCGAATCCGTTAAGAGTTGATATTCTAAAAACGAAATTATGGGTAGAATTTAAAGGAGAGATAGGCTTAGATTACGGTGGCCTTGCAAGAGAATGGTTCTTTTTATTGTCTAAAGAAATGTTTAATCCATACTATGGACTTTTTGAGTATTCTGCAACGTGAGTATTCTACAATGGAAACTTTATTATACTTACAATATATAATTTATAGAAAAAAAAATGGCACGATTTTTTTATTTTTAGCCATAATTATACACTGCAAATTAATCCTTGTTCTGGTGTATGTAATGAGGAGCATTTAAATTATTTTAAATTTATTGGACGTATAGCAGGAATGGCTGTTTAGGGGTGCGCACGATTGGACACCGCACGATTGGACACCACCACTCACAGCGGCCGATGCCTAGAGTTTTTCCGTTGGTTTGGTTAGATAAGTCAAGATGATTGGTTGGTGTCCAATCGTGCTGTGTCCAAAAGAGTGTCACCCGGCTGTTTATCATGGTAAACTTCTGCGATGGTAGGTCTTAACATGTAGTAAAATGTATAGTAATTATAATAGTAATGTATAAAATAACTATATTTTTTGAATTTATTTTTTAGCTTTCCTTATTCGACCATTTTATAAAATAATGTTGGCTAAACCAATTGATCTGAAAGATATGGAGAGTGTTGATTCTGAATATTACAACTCTCTTCTATGAATTAATGAAAACGATTCCAGTGAATTAGAACTCACTTTAAGCCTTGACGAAGAAAGCTTTGGTCATACTTCCCAAAGAGACTTAAAGCCGAATAGTGCTAATATTCCTTTGACCGATGAAAATAAGGACGAGTATATAAGTTTAGTTATTTGGCTGCTATAACAATGTGATATTACGATATTAATTTATTAATTGAGTCTTTTCTTGGTTAATAAGATTATAGTGTTGTTATGAAATGCAATTTATGTATATGGCTGTATATGGTAAAATTTTGACAAATTGTTTTCAAATGACATTGTAATCATGTAGAAATGAGAACAATCAATGTCATTTTGACTTAAACATTCTCTGCATATAGATATACCTTCTTTTTTCCACATTCAAATCATGAGATGTTATTATAATGTTATTTTGTTGTCAATAAATTCAATTCTTTAAATTTGCACTCACATAAAACCAAATTTTGGCAAAAAATTATTGTCTCGATACATTCTATATAAATAAAAGTTTCTCTTATTTTATATATCGCATATTGAAAAATAATTAAGATTGTAACTATTGTTTTATGAAAAATTACTTTGTTTTTTTTTTAATAAATCAAACTTTTCTAATGTTGTAAATATAATTGATTATGTGTGTAATATAAAACATTTTATATTTTTTCTGAATAACATTAACTATAAACAAATAACTTTTGTTCTTTCTTTCACTATTTTATTATATCCACTTACATTTGTACATTTATTACCAAATTTTTATTTTCATAATGATATTTGTCAAAAATTTAATTTTACTACTTTCAATGTATATAATGTATATTATATTTTAAAATATTAAATTACATTTTTGAAAAATGTTATCATGAGAATACAAATTTGGTAGTACATTTTAAAATATTAAATTAAATTTTTGAAAAATGTTATCATGAGAATACAAATAATTATCATAATATTTATCATAAATATTTTTGAAACGTTTATGATAAATATTTATGAACTATCAAATTTAAAATCATAAAAACATTTATTAAATGTTTATGAAATATTAAAATAAATATTATAAATATTTAGTAAATGTTTTATAAGTATTTTGTGCTATTTGGGATAATAATACTATGTAAATAAATAATAAAGCAATGAAATTTGTTTCCTTTTCTCATAATATTTGATAATATTCCTGAAGACAATGTTGTTGCCAAACATTGGTTTATAACACAATAATAATCACTCAATCTAATTATGTTCCTTTTTGTCATAAAACACTGTTAAATTTTAATTAGCCCTATTAAAATACTAATTTTTCTTTTTCGGGTCATATTGACCCGAACGTAACTTACGTAACAATTAAAAAATTTAGAAAAAGAATTAAAAATTTTCTTAAACTTTCTTAATCACAGTAAAGTTTTTAAGATATAAAACAAAGTCATGAAAGGCCAAAACGCTCACTTGTCACATAAAAATGTTACAGAGAAACAAAAATCATTTCGGGTCAAATAGACCCGAACAGACCAGCAGGGTTAAAATCTTCTTAAAAGTAAAAACATTTTTTAATTAAAAGAGTACCAAAAAATAGTGAGATCCTAACAAAAACCTTTTTTTTTTAAAAAAAAAGAAAAAATGTACGCCAGGTATAAAAAATGTCGTATAGTCTTCTAAAATTCTTAACAAAAATCCTTTTTTAAAAAAGTATCGTATATTAGTCTATCTTATATTAAAAACATGTTTTTAAATTAAACTATTCCAAAAATTGATTAGATCATATAATTAGCCAGGTATTTCATTAGACATAAAGAAACACAACAGTATTTTCCTCTAAACCCACATAAACTCTAAATTTTTTTAAAACATGTATATTAAGACTATTCATTAGAACAATTGCAGTGTTCGATTACTAAAAAGTATATGTAGTAAAAGTTCAATCATTTTTCCAAATAATTTTAAGTTTCTTAAACATATAACTGTTTTATAATTGTGTTTACTGGAAGCGTATAAAGTGTACGCGGCGGTTTTGGCGGAGAGATTGAAGGAAGAAGTGGAAAATAAAGGGATATTACCATCGAGTCAAACGGGGTTTAGGAGAGGAGTAGGAACGATAGATCACATATGGTATACGTATTAAATTATCTATAAATAAGAAAATAGCGGAAACAAAAGGCAAAATAGTAGTTATGTTTGTGGATATGAAAGCAGCGTTTGACTCGGTGGATAGGGAGATTACTGGTACAGACAATGAGGAGGAAGGGAGTGAGACAGAGTTTGGTGGTGAGGTGTGAGGAAGTTTTGGAGGAGACAATAAGTAGAGTAAGGGTGAGGGAAAGGGAGGGGGACAACTTTTGGACAGGGACAGGTAGAAGAGTGAGACAGGGATGTCCGTTGAGCCCATGCATGTTCACACTATTGCTAGCGGATTTGGATGAGGAGTTGGAAAAGGGGGAATGAGGGGGAGTAAAGGTGAAGGAAAGAAAAATCTATTCCCTGGCGTATGCGGATGATGTGGCGGTGGTGGCAGAGGATAAAGCAGGGATGAAAGGGTTAATAAAAACATTAGATGGATATGTAGAACAGAAAAGATTAGAAGTAAATGTGGAGAAAACAAAAGTGATGAGGTGTAGAAGAGGGGGTGGGAGACAGAAAAAGATAATATGGAAATGGAAAGGAAATGAAATAGGGGAAGTGAAAAGGTATAAATATCTGGGGTACATGATGATAATAATCCCAAATAAGGGACAGAAAGAGCATATAGAGGAGAGAGTCAAAAAAGGAGCGGTGGTGATGAGAGAGAGGTATGGGGAATAGAAAAGAGGAAATTCGGAAAGGGCTGGGCTAGAAGACTGTGGTTATTTGATAGGTTGGTGTGGACGGTGGTTAGCTATGATGCAGAAATTTGAAAGTGGAAAGAAAGGGAAGGGGTAGAGAGGATACAGGACAGGTATGTAAAATGGGTAATAGGGGTGGGAAGGTACACACCGGGGTACATGCTAAGGGAGGAGGTGCAGAGGGAAAATTAAGGGGAAGGGCAGGAATGAGGGCATGGAGCTATAAAAAGAAACTGGGAGAAGGAGGAGGGGGAGAGTTAGCAAGGTTGTGTTGGGAGGAAATAAGAGGTAGAGCGAAGGAGGGAAAGGTGATGGAAAAATGAGAGGAAGAAAGAAAAGGTTTCTATGAAGAAAAAAGTTAGAATATCAAAGAGATAGAAAAGTTGAGAGAAGAGGGAGGGTTAAGGGGGGAAGAGTTGGTAGCAAGAGAGAGGAGGCGGCAGGAAGAGGAAAGGTGGGAGAGAATTAAGAGCTCGAAGTTCAACAGATGGTATAACAGAGTGAAGAGGAAGGGAGTGCCGGAGTACTTGAAGAGAGATTGAAAGGAGGAAAGATGGAAAAGGATTGCAAGGTTTAGTTTAGGAGACGGTATGAGAGGAGGTAAATATTGGGAAGAGAAAGATAAAAGAAAGTGTAGGATATGTGGATAGGAAGAGGAAACATGGGAACATATATGGAAGGAACATATATGGAATGCACGGATTGGGGGACGGAAAAGGGATGGCAAGAGATGGTGGAAAAGGTTTTAGGTGAGAGGGGGAAGGGAGAGGTTTGGATGAAAAAACTGGAGGAGATGAGGGAGGGAGGAGGGTGGCTGAGTATGAATGAGAGTGTGGAAGGAAGAGAGGAAAATGCGGCGGAAACGGAGGTCCAGAGAATGAGTGTCGAGGTATGAATGGATGAGTGATCTTTCTCTCTCGTGCGTTGTAAAGGATACGAGAAATGAAATGTCGAAACTATGTAAGCGGAGCGGAGGTCCTCAGTGTACTCCGCGGGAGGGTTTTGATAGCGCACATCCCGATAGCCCACCAACCAATCATCTTGACTTATCTAACCCAACCTACGGAAAATCTCTAGGCATCTGCCATTGTGAGTGGTTTGTGTGCTATCGGGATGTGCGCTATCAGGACTCGTCGGTATTCTACAAGGAATAAAGTAGCATTTATATACAGGGTGAGTCATTTTAATCTATGGACCCGAATATCTTCCAAATAACGGTATCTACAAAAAAATGGTTTAGATAAAAGTTGACCAGAACAGAGGGGGTCATTCAATTGTACCATTGGTTTTGACCTTGAGGTCAATTTTGAAGATTATTTCAAGGTCACGATGGTTTTTTTAAATGGGACTATTTTTGACTGCGGATTTCGAAAGAGCAAAAAATTTTACATCAAACTTGTCTTATGAAAAAATTGTTTTTGCGACCTTGGAAAGGTCAAAAATGAAGGTGAAATGCCTGAAAAACGATCTGGTGTACTTTTTCTGAAATGACGTGGTTTTCTGGATAACACAAATGTGCATAATGCTTAAACAAATGAATTGTAAAAGTGTTAATCACTTTGACTAGCTTGACCTTGAGGTCAATTTTCAAGGTTGTTTGAGGCTCATAACGCATTTTTTGATTAGTAAACCCTATTTTTGACCGCAGAACCTGTTTCTTGACAATGGGCTCTTAAACAATGGCACTTTTTACATGAGCATAGGAATTTTTTAGTTTTTCGACTTGACCTTTAGAAGGTGATATCAAGGTCAAAAGCACTTTTATCTTACTTTTAGCGTTACTCGGAAACAACAACGTGGACGTAGTAAGTTCTGTTTCCTTTAGGGTGCTTGATTATCGTGAGTCCCCTTGCCTCTCACGTCGGGGTGCTTCATTATCGTGAGTCCCCTCGCCTCTCACTGACACTGTAATTTAAATGAATTACCCACGGAGTAATTGTTCAAAATTACCTCCGTTGGCTTCGAGGCATAACTGCAATCTGTTTTGAAAACTATCCACAGTTCTAAGCAGGGTAGCTCTAAGAATGGCTGCACAAGCTCTACGAATGCGGTTCATAAAATCATCTCTTGTGGTTGGTCGTTCAGCAAAAACAACATTTTTCAAGTATCCCCATAAAAAGAAATCAGGCGACGTCAAATCTGGTGAGCAAGGAGGCCATTCAACTGGACCCCTTCGTCCAATCCATCTGTCATTGTAACTGGCATTTAAAAAGGCACATACAATGAATGCATAATGCGGTGCAGCACCATTTTGTTGAAGCCACATTCTTACTCTTGTTGCTAAGTCAACATCTTCTAATAAGCCTGGTAAGTGATCTCTTAGCAACGATAAGTAACTGTGTCTATCAATGTTCTCTTCAAAAAAATAAGGTCCAATCAAATAACCATTTACAATGCCGCACCACACCATTGATAATACTCCATCGATTTTGATGATCTATTGGCCTATACCAGTGGGGATTAACATCTGATCAATAATGGCAGTTGTGTCTATTAAGTTGTCCGTCACTATAAAATTTAGCCTTATCTGAGAAAAGCACATACCTAAAAAAATTAGGATCATCGTGTAACATTTGTAAAGCCCACTGGCAAAAAGCAATACGCATCAGATAATGATTAGGCTGTAAAGCCTGCGTAAGAGTGATGTGGAAAGGGTGATAATTTAGAGCTCTTAAAATTCTAACAACAGTTCTTTGTGGTATACCTATTTCTCTTTCAATCTGGCAAGTACTAACATGAGGATTAAGATAAAGTATTGCTAAAATAGTTACAGCTCGCGCATCATTTTCCTCATATTCATGATGTTGACGTTGACGAACAAGATGTCCATTGCGAGCTCTTTGGACTAAAACTCTATTATAACAATAATTATAAATCTTAAATCAAACGTAATTGTTTAGTTTTTTTCAATCGTTGATTATTAGCATTAGGTATCGCAGTGCTGTCAGCTACTTGCCGGATTCTTCGACGCACGCCTATTGCACCCCTCCCACCGCTCGCGCCTTAGCAACGGCGCCGCCGGACGGCGTAACGCACGGTCCTGAGATGATGTATCGCGTTCCTTAGTTACGCTGTCCGGCGGCGCCGTTGCTAAGGCGCGAGCGGTGGGAGGGAGCAATAGGCGTGCGTCGAAGAATCCGGCCGAAAGTTGCAAGTAGTAATGTTTAAGCATTATGCACATTTGTGTTACCCAGAAAACCACGTCATTTCAGAAAAAGTACACCAAATCGTTTTTCAGGCATTTCACCTTTATTTTTGACCTTTCCAAGGTCGTAAAAACAATTTTTTCATAAAACAAGTTTGATGTAAAATTTTCCGCTCTTGCGAAATCCGCAGTCAAAAATAGGGTGTCCCATTTAAAAAAACCATCGTGACCTTGAAAAAACCTTCAAAATTGACCTCAAGGTCAAAACCAATGATACAATTGAATGACCCCCTCTGTCCTGGTCAACTTTTATCTAAACTTTTTTTGTAGATACCGTTATTTGGAAGATATTCGGGTCCATAGATTAAAATGACTCACCCTGTATATACATAATTAAATTGAAATTATTTAATAAACAAATAATAAATCATTTGCAGAATATCGATAAAATACAACAAACACCAAATTTTACGATTTCTGAGAAGAATGATTTATTAAGTATAATTTTTTTACATTGTCACATTATTGAAAACAAAATAACTGATAATATAAGTACTGTACAAAAAGAAGAAACATGGACAAGTATAACAATAGAGTACAATAAGAATAGAACTATTATCAGATCTGAAAAAAGTTTACATGTTTGTTGGGAAAATATAAAAAGAGATACAAGAAAATACTGCGCAACAGAAAGACGTGAAAGTTATAAAACAGGTAAATATATTTATTAAAACTGCCGTTAAAATTTTAATTTGATAAATTTTTATTGCATTTGTAGTGGATTTTTAAAAAAATGACTTGTTTGAAAGAGCCCGAGAAATTATGGTTGAAACTACAGTAAATGGATTATCTAATCCATTTGATTCCGATTGTATTGAAAATGTCAGTACTGTTAGTAATACGAGGTGTGTTCAAAAAGTATCGCGAATTTTGTGTTTTTTCAAAAATTATTTATTTATTCATGAATATCTATTTTGTCCCCTTCAAAGTAATCCCCATGAGATATTATACACTTGTGCCAACGGTTTTTCCAATCTTCGAAGCACTTCAAAAAATCATTTTTTTTTATCTTGTTCAGCTCCTCCTTCGATGCCGTCTTTATCTCGTCAAGCGTAGCGTAACGTCGTCCTTTCATGGGCCTCTTCAGTTTAGGGAACAAGAAAAAGTCACAGGGGGCCAGATCTGGGGAATACGGTGGCTGCGGCATCATTAGTGTGTTGTTTTTGGCCAAAAAGTCGCGCACAAGCAACGATGTGTGAGCAGGGGCGTTATCGTGGTGCAAAAGCCAATTTTTGTTCTTCCACAAATCCGGGCGTTTCTGGCGGATTGCTTCGCGCAAATTGCGCATAACTTGCAGGTAATATTCCTTATTGACCGTTCTACCCTGTGGCAAGAACTCATGATGCACCACGCCCCTGCAATCGAAGAAAACTGTCAGCAAAACTTTCACATTCGACCGAACTTGGCGCGCTTTTTTCGATCTTGGTTCGTGCGGCAGCTTCCATTGAGATGATTGAGCTTTGGTTTCCACGTCATAACCATAAACCCACGATTCGTCACCAGTTATGACCCTCTGGAGGGGGTGCGCACGATTGGACACCGCATGATTGGACACCACCACTCACAGCGGCCAATGCCTAGAGTTTTTCCGTTGGTTTGGTTAGATAAGTCAAAATGATTGGTTGGTGTCCAATTGTGCTGTGTCCAAAAGAGTGTCACCCCCCTCTGGAGCAAATTTGGGTCGTCGCGGACAGAGTCCAACATCTCATTAGCAATGTTCATGCGATGCTGTTTTTGGTCGCAATTGAGCAATTTTGGTACGAATTTCGCGGCGACCCGTCTCATGCCCAAATCATTGATAAAAATCGCATGGCACGAGCCAATCGATATGTTTAGGTCCTCAGCAACTTCTCTAACGGTGATTCGACGATTGGCCAATACCATTTTCTCCACTTCATTAATTTTTTCGTCTGTTGTTGAAGTGCTCGGGCGTCCGGCACGCTCTTCGTCGTTCACATCTTCTCGGCCTTCTGAGAACATTTTGTACCACCGATAAACGTTGCTTCGGTCCAAGGTAGCTTCTCCGTATGCCACAGTCAACATTCGGAATGCATCCGCGCACTTAATTTCGTTTTTCACACAAAATTTGATACAGGTTCTTTGATCCATGTTTTGAATAGGTAAAAATCGAAGACGATCCAAAACACGTGCAAGCAAAGCAGCTGTCAACAATTAAGTGAACATTCAAAATGGCCGAGCTTGTCGGCATAAGTGAGAGACATGAGTACCAACATAACGCCACAAAAAGATCGAAATTCGAATATACGTAACCCGCGAAAATTCAAAATTCGCGATACTTTTTGAACACACCTCGTATACTCGTATTACAAGATAAAAATGATATGTCACAAAAAGAAGAAATTCATAACTTACTGAAAATAATTCAGCGGAAATATTTTCAGTAAGTTATGAACAAATAACATTATTTATTACATTTGTGAAATTATAATATATACTAAATTTTATATTTTAAATTTTTAGTACTTACTTAAAAATAAAGAAATTAATAATTGAAAGTTTTGGGAGCCAAAAAAATTAAAATCGGAAAAATGTCTTCTGCTTCAAATTAAAAATTCACCTACACTGTCAAAAAATGAGAAATCAAAGAAACAACTTGACGAAAATAGTGACACAATAAATAAAGCTAAGTCTGAATTATTACATATATTGCAAACAAATGAAAAAGAAAAAAAACAATCATGAAATTGACTTATTAAAAGTTAAACTTGAAAAAGAAAAATTACAAATAGAATTATTAAAGGTGTTTGTAGAAAAAGAAAAAGCAATGAAAAAATTGATTGAAGAGAACAGAGCTAACATAACTCTTTTAAGATAATTTAAAAAAGTTCTAAAAAATGTTTAATATATTTTAATATATTTATATATTAATAGTGTCTAATAATTATTCAATTTAAATTTTTGCAATATAACCCAGCCAGAAATGATTAGTCGAATCGACGTCGATTCGACGTCGATGCGTCGATAAATGGTCGATGGTCGAAAACTAGTCGATATTTTTATCATTTTCTACTTTGTCATAAAAATTATTTTTTGAGTAATTGCAAATATTTTTGTAAAATTTCTATTAACTTTTATTCAATTTTACGTAGGTCAACATAAATTGGAAGGCGAAGTATATATTATACTTTTTTATTACATTGTTTTTATGCACTAAAAAGTCGACATATCGGAATGCGATATGTGTTCTTTTGCATACACAATTAAATCAATAGATAACCTGTATATAATCTTGATCTGCAAATTGTGTAGAGATGCATACATCATTTGCATGATTTAACAACTTTTTAATAGCAATAAATGGATCTTAAAAATTGTTATATTTGTTATAAAAGAATGACACGCGGGAAAAATTTTTTTATATATTATTATTATATAATTATGTACACTTATATGTAAAATATGTCCGTATATATAATTATATTATATGTAATTATATACAATTTTATATAATTATATGTATATTTATTTACATATAAAGATACATAACACTAATATAAATTACATGTAAGTATATATAATCGTATATATTTATGTTTGGACATATTTTATATATAAAATATTTTTCCCCAGGCATTTAAAATGAATATATCACTAAGCTGCACTAACATTTTTCATACACATGTATATTTATAATAATTTTCATATCTTATAACATTTATAATTATTAAAAGAATTCATCATATTTGAAATTTTTTTAAAGGTATTTTTAAAAACCTTAAAAATTGTCAAATTTTAAACTTTCTATGTAAAATGAGAAATGTAGAAAAAAGATTTTTTTATTATTTTTTTTATTATTATATTATTATATTATTATTAAATATATTCCCGAAATGCGCCCACATTGATCATTATCGTGCAAACAAGATTGATAAGTTACGACTATTACTATTATCGAACGGCAGTGTACGGTAATATAAATATGCATCAATTACGCTACATTTTTAGACTTGGCGCGAATTGCAATTGTGTCCCTTGAATGGTTGCGTCTTACAGTTGAGTGAGCGCTCACTGTTATTGGTGTATTCTTCAAGAGCTAAAGGTCTGTTTGAATATTTTACTATGTTGATTTGATTTTATGTTTTAATTGTAAAATAGTTCGTTCTAGTTAAATAATGTTTTTTTTTTACATTATTATATTAGGTATATTATTTTTCACAAATGAAAGTAAAAGCCAAAGAAGAATTTAAAGTGAATGATAGTGAAGTATTGTATTCAGTTATGGCTGCAGCTATTAGTAATTCTTTTGTAGTAAATACAATTTGCGATGGCAATCAAAAGAGACCTTTATGCAAATTACTGTTGTGGGAAGTGATTATAGGTGAATACATATTACTTTATAAATTTTATTTGTATTTTTTATAATAGTAGGAAAATACTTTGCCTTCAAATATTTCTTATTTGTGTCTAGTAATTTTACACAAAACATTTTATTTCTAGGCGCAATTCATAACAAGAGACCTAATGTATTTGTTACGGATTTATCATTATACATAGGACAATGGTTAAAGAATGCTCTATATCAAAAACAAGATGATGAAAGTTTTGGAAGACATGATAAAAAGTTCAAAGAAACAGATAAGCATTTCTAATTATATTTTGTTTGGCAAATACACATATGCATTTATATTTTCACTCAACATTTTATTCACATATTAAAGTAATATATTACAGTAATAAATAGCATTTCGATATTACTCAAGTTCACGTTAATATTACCTGTTATAATCTCATCTCTAGATATTCCCAGTGAGAAATGATGACAAAATCGACGTCAATTCGACATCGATTCGACATCAAAATCATCAAAATGATATTATTTCGACGTCGATTTGATAGGTCATTTCTCGCTGGAAATTAGTATTAATTCGACATCAAATCGACTTGTCGATGACTGGTCGAAATTTAAGCCCATTTTTAAGTCGAATCGACTACACATTTCGACCGTCGATCGACCAGTGTTATCGACGTTGAATCGACGTCGATTCGACTAATCATTCTGGTTGGGAAGTGTTAATATTTGTTGAATTTAGTAATTTTATTTGTTTTGATTTAATTACAGTAAATCTAATTACAGTAAAATTAGTTTTAGTAACAATTATCTTTTTCCAAAATAAAAGAAGTAAACATAACTAAATGTCTATTATCCGAAAATTATCACATTTCTTTATAAACTAAAATACTGATTTTACTATAATTAGATTTACTGTAATTAAATCAAATCAAATAGAATTACTAAATTCAACAAAATATTAACACTTATATTGCAAAAATTTAAATTTGAATAATTATTAGATACTATTAATATATAAATATATTAAAATATATTAAACATTTTTTGGAACTTTTTTAAATTATCTTAAAAGAGTTATGTTAGCTCTGTTCTCTTCAATCAATTTTTTCATTGCTTTTTCTTTTTCTACAGACACCTTTAATAATTCTATTTGTAATTTTTCTTTTTCAAGTTTAACTTTTAATAAGTCAATTTCATGATTGTTTTTTTCTTTTTCATTTGTTTGCAATATATGTAATAATTCAGTCTTAGCTTTATTTATTGTGTCACTATTTTCGTCAAGTTGTTTCTTTGATTTTTCATTTTTTGATAGTGTAGGTGAATTTTTAATTTGAAGCAGAGGACATTTTTCCGATTTTAATTTTCTTGGCTCCCAAAACTTCCAATTATTAATTTCTTTATTTTTAAGTACTAAAAATTAAAAATATAAAATTTAGTATATATTATAATTTCACAAATGTAATAAATAATGTTATTTGTTCATAACTTACTGAAAATATTTCCGCTGAATTATTTTCTTCTTTTTGTGACATATCAATTTTATCTTGTAATATATTACCAACAGTACTGACATTTTCAATATAATCGGAATCAAATGGATTAGATAATCCATTTACTGTAGTTTCACCCATAATTTCTCGGGCTCTTTCAAACAAGTCATTTTTTTAAAAATCCACTACAAATGCAATAAAAATTTATCAAATTAAAATTTTAACGGTGCAGTTTTAATAAATAAATTTACCTGTTCTATAACTTTCACGTCTCTCTGTTGCGCAGTATTTTCTTGTATCTCTTTTTATATTTTCCCAACAAACACGTAAACTTTTTTCAGATTTGATAATAGTTCTATTCTTATTGTACTCTATTGTTATACTTGTCCATGCTTCTTCTTTTTGTACAGTACTTATATTATCAGTTATTTTATTTTCAATAATGTGACGATATAAAGAAATTATATTTAATAAATCATTCTTCTCAGAAATCGTAAAATTTGGTGTTCGTTGCATTTTATCGATATTCTGCAAATGGTTTATTATTTGTTTATTAAATAATTTCAATTTAATTAATTTTTCAATTTATTTACTGAAATAAATTCTTCATTTTTGAGTAAAATATGCTTACACTTGATGTAAATTCTGACCAGCGAGCTGCTATCAATTATATCCAATATTGCGTTAGTAACATTGAACTATACTCTAACTGGAATGGGTACTAGCCGCCAGAAAACGTGACGAGAGAGAGCCATTTCGAAGGGCCACCTCTCTTTGTCAGTATAGTCACGTTAGAAAGTTTTGCAGTACCGGCACATGAGAATAGATAAACGAGCGACTTGAGTGACATACATAAATAAAACAAAAGCAAAATTGTATTATATATTTTTAAGTATTTAAATAACTTTTTAAGTAAAAGTTAATTTCTTCCTTGTTACCACGAATTCCGTTACATGCTGTATCAACATAAAAACAAAGAAGAAATTTAACTTTTGAGTAGGAATGTAAGGTGAATGCTGACGCATGCGCAAAGAACGCTTAGAAAAAGAGAGATGGCCCCTCGTATCATGCTATTTCTATCACGTTTTCCGCTTACGGACGTTATATGGCAGTGCCCATTCCAGTTAGAGTATAGTTCAATGGTTAGTAATTACTTCTTTAGTACGTAACGAAAAATTAGGGTTAGGTACGCCAGGGGGTCGATCATGAAACTTTTTCTCTAAGGCGGAAACGTGAAAAGTGAAAAATTTCTCCATTAACTTCAATGATAAAAATTTTCACTTTTCACGTTTCCGCCCTAGGAAAAAAGTTTCATGATTAACCCCCAGAACTATAAACTGAATTATATCTCAAGTTGGCAATCCTGTAATCGTCGATTAATAGCGTTTTCGATTGGGATGCACTGGCTGCACTCAGTGTCAGGCGCGTGTTCGATTGGCAGTGCCAATACGCACTTGGCTAGTGTCACGTGTCGTTTGAACGCACGACACTCGCATACTGCGTACTCAGTGCGCACTAATAGCGTTTTTCATTGGGAAAACTAGTGCGCACTGAATGTGCACTTACTGCAGGTAATTGGGTGTTTCCGTTGGCACCGTCATCGCGCGAACCGAAACGTCCAATTGCCAGCGGCGAGTGCACACTCATTGTCAGTGCGCACTAGTTTTCCCAATGAAAAACGCTATAAGGGTGCAGTCCCATGGAGCGTATCAGGCGTATCGCGGATTGCGCGTATCGAAAATCTGACCAATCGCGAACGTTCCGCTGCTTTCGGTACGTGAACGTTTTGTTCCTACGGTCCCATGAAGCGGAATTTGCGTAAGCGTATTAAGCGGATGCTCAATCACGAAACGAATTTTGTTATTTCTCTCATCCAAACAGTCTTGTGATTGGTGAACCGCTGATCCGCTTACGCGAATTCCGCTTCATGGGACCGTAGGAACAAAAGCAGACGGAAGAATAGTCGAATATTCACAGTATATATAAAGTGAATTTTATTTAATTTATTAATTTATTTAGTATAAGTAAATAAAACATTTGACTTTTAACAGGTGCAGAATGAAATCGAAAACAATATTGCTTTCAATTGCTTTATTAATAAAACGTTTAAAACGAATAAATTACGATGTTTTTACCAGGCATGAAATACATCGTAAAATTATTAATCTTTATGCGCTTTATTATTAAGCATTAAAAAACGAGAGAAAAATTGCGAATAAAGGAAAACGGAAATATTGGGTCAGACCAATATTTGTAATTTGCAATTTGTAATTTGCAATTCATAATACAATATTTATATCCGTATTTATATTAAACTGAAATAATCAGTGTAGACTAATCAAAAATATGCTTCGTCAAATTCTAAACTAACCTTAAAATATTATAATTAATAAGTATTACAAAAATAATATTTTAAAATGCTATATGCTACTCACAGGACTTATATTTCCTTTGTTCATAATTGTTTTAATTGTATCAATTACAAGAAACTGCTATTTTTCTTTATGTTAACCTCAATCCGCTCTGATCCGCTCGATTGAATACGCTAAAGAATAACTTCGGCGGAACGGCAGCGAACCAAGAACAGCGGAAGCAGCGGAACGTTCGCGATTGGTCAGATTTTCGATACGCGCAATCCGCGATACGCCTGATACGCTCCATGGGACTGCACCCTAAGGGTGCCGTCACATGGGGCGTAACTTGCGTAAGCGTAACTTGCGCCGACCAATGATATCGTTTTACTGGAACATTAGCTTCCGCCTAGTTACTTTACGCTTTTTACGTTGTTATCGTTACGTCGAATCCAATTTCTTGCGTAAGAAATGCTGTGTATACATGTATAGGTAACACATGTATTACTTAAATAAGCAGAACAAAATTGAAAGATAGATAATGATATCAGGGTAAATTAAGAAATAGTTTTATGTCAAATTTATTATTTATAATAGCTATTCTGTAATAACATTCTGTCATATCCAATTTTCTTGCAATATGTTGATACAAAATTTTAAGGTTATAGTTGTACATTAATAGATACTTCCGTGTTGCTTGAATTTCTTGCATGTAAAATGCTTTCATTTTCTTAAATGCCTAACATATATTTATTTTGTTTTAAATATATAAATTTTTGAAAATTACAAGGAACAGGAATACATGCCCGCACAGGTTAGATTTGCACATAGATGATTCACACATACTAATGTGCAGAGTATCAGTTCCACACGAGACGTATTTTCCGAGACGCGTAAATTACAAAAACCAATTGTAAATTTGTTTAGCATTTCTGTTAGAGAGTACAAGAGAAACCCTAATCAGCAATTGGTTGCATTAGATACGCATTTCTTAAAAATCCGCGAAATACGCTTCATGTGAAAGAAGACTTTTAAATGGCGTAACATATTTTAGTAAGTTACTAGAATACGCAAATTACGCTACGCAAGTTACGCTCCATGTGACGGCACCCTGAGTGGCACGAGATATTAGGCTTGTTTTCTATTCCTGCACTAGACTGCACTGGAACGTTCCTTCTTGCTTTCGCTCACTTTCCGTTTGTTTTCTGTTCTTGAACTCTCTAAATAAGTGTACACTTAAAATGAAATAGATAGATGTTTCAAAGTTAGCAAAAACAAGAAGGAACGTTCCAGTGCAGTCTAGTGCAGGAACAGAAAACAAGCCTTTTGAAACATCTACCTATTTCATTTTAAGTGTACACTTATTTAGAGAGTTCAGGAACAGAAAACAAACGGATTTTGACCGTGCCAGTTCAGTGCACTGGATGCATGCAAGCATCAGTGCATTATTGTAAGAAATAACGAACAAAGTTTCAAATTTGAAAAATGAGCAATTCGGATTTGGATCTTTTTAATATTTTGAAGACATTTTTGGAATCTTCTAGTTCAAGCGAGAAAGAAGAAATAATTGCAATCTTCCAAACTAGAAGAATGATTCCAAAATTATGTATTGAAAATTATGTAGCATGTGTGAAAAAAATGGGTAATGACACCGTAAGTGTTATATCTTTTATACAAGTGTTATATCTTTATACATCAATTTTATTTTAAAATATAATTTTTTAAAATATAATTAATTACTTGATGTAATATAATAGCATTTTTTTAATGATTATATACTATTTAATTACATATAGTAAAAATCATTACTTACTGAGCACGAGATTACTTTTTCGAGGTTACTTTTTTTTTCGCGTGATCTATTATAATTAACTCAAGTGACACTTGCACTGAAAATTTGGGCGTGTTTTTTTGCATTTGCACTATTCAGTGCAACTCATGGAACTTATCCAGTGTTGGCGTGAACTGAGTGCGCACTGGTGCGCACTAACTTTTTCCCAATCGAAAACGCTATAATAGCGTTTTTCATTGGGAAAACTAGTGCGCACTGAATGTGCACTTGCTACAGGTAATTGGGCGTTTCCGTTGGACCGTCATCGCGCAAACCAAAACGTCCAATTGCCAGCGGCGAGTGCACACTCAGTGCGCACTAGTTTTCCCAATCGAAAACGCTATAAGTTAATCGGTGTTGGGCGTTGGTGCAAGTGGCCCTAAAGCCCGTAGCATTGAAGAGTGAGATTGAAGATTAAAGATTGAAATTTGTCCAATTAAAACAAAGAAATTTTAACTCCTTTTATTTTGATTGGTCAAAGCTCAATCTTTAATTTTCAATTTTTAATGCGTAGTCTGATGGCTCTGGTAGACCGTCCAGGCGTACGTCTTTTCAAAAAATTGTAAACGCCTATTGCATAATCGCGCGTCGCGTGTCGCAAATCGCGCTGGTCTGCCAGAGTCATGATACGGGCTTAAGTGATGTTTTCGCTTAAACATTCTTGCGCATGCGCGAAAATCCCGTCCCATCCAGAGCTGCGTTCAGATTCTCCACCCGGTGAGTGATCTCTGGGTGATTGGGTAAATGGGCGGAGCTAATGAAAAGCTCCCTAGTGGTTTATGGAATCTGAACGCACTCTCAAACATTGGGTGTGTTTAGCAAATAACACTGAGAAATAGTAACATAAATATCTCAGATTCAGAATAAATTACATAATAAATTAAGATAAACGATAAAGATAATACATAAATATTTTACTATGAATATTTTTATCAATATAACTAAAGTAGATGAAAATTAAATGTTAGTAAAATAGGACGAATCAATTTGAACAATAAAAATAAATTTTTATTTTAACAAATTAGATGAAGATATATATTGCGCATATCATCTATTATATGTATAGGCTTGTTTTCTATTCCTGCACTAGACTGCACTGGAACGTTCCTTCTTGTTTTTACTAACTTTCAAATATATATCTATTTCACTTTAAGTGCACACTAATTCAGGGAGTTCAGGAACAGAAAACAAACAGTATATTTTATTAGTATCAGAAAATATTTAATAATACTAAAAATCTTTAACATACTAATCTCAAATATAAATATTTATATAACGGTTTTGTGAGACTGTAGATCAAGAAACCTTACATTAATAGAATAAAAGATTAATATTTATTAATCTGTAATTACATAAACAGAATAATAAACAAAACGTTTAAACTTTTCTTGGTTATTAACGTTTTTCTTTATTATATTGGTACATTTTAATTTTTATTTACTATAATATTTTAAATTAAATTTATTTTTTTATTTTAAATTTATTTTAAATATACGAGCTTTATCACAAATATATAGAAATTTTTATAGCGATACATTTTGGAACGCACCTTTACGTCACCCACCCGTTTCACCCGGCTCAAGGACCCATGTGGTTTTTCCACTCTCTCGGGATAGACAGAGTGATAAAGTGAACGACCCACCTAATGTCCGATAGGGGCACTCTAAAGGAATCTGAACGCTCTTTAGGTGCCTGGGTCATAGACATAGGATCTATAGACCGAGCATTCGAGGAGTGGGGACGTGAAAAACTAGAAAGAGATAGCAAGCTTTGGACCACTATTCTGTCTTTGTCTAATGACGCGCGTGGGGAATCTTCACTTGTTTTTTTTTTTTATATTTTGACGTCTACAAACGTAATAAAGAAACTGATAAATTTAACATTAATAAAACTAAGAATAAATGATTTATTTACTGAAAAGAAACATGCTTTTAATCAAGCTCCATTGATGGATCATAGAAATCAATTGATTTGTATTCTCTTAGAAAAGTTTTTCACTCTTTGTATACATCATTATGCTCCTTCTAAGAATAACAAAATTAGACAAATAAGATCTAAATTCACAAAACTCATTTTATTTAAAAATCAATAACATATATTATATATATAGATATATATAAAGATCAGCAGAGTTAATTTTTTTATTACTGTTATGCCAGGTGCTTTAAATGTTTATTCAATACTTTATTGTTTAAATTTTAATACACAATTTTACATTATATATAATTCTATATTTTGGTACTTTTTCCAATGCTTTTCAATTCCCCTTCATTCTTTTTTCACATTCACTTACATTTCCCTTTTCTTTTTCCCTAACCTTATCGAGAGTTTCATTGCATTACCTTTACTGTACCCCCACGCGCGTCATTTGACAAAGACAAAATAGTGGTCCAAAACAGGCTATCTCTTTCTAGTTTTTCACGCGAGAACTTTACCCCCACTCCTCGAATGCTCGGTCTATAGATCCTATGTCTATGGCCTGGGTGCATTCGGGTGGGGAATCTGAACGCAGAGTGGTGCCAGAGATGCCCCGCACTTGCGCATGCGCGTTGGTTTACAACTGAGATAGCAGTATTGTAGCTGTACTAGATAACGCTGTGGGGGATATGAGGTTTGCGCGCTTGAGTCATTAGTTAGAATATCTTTTTGTTATAATTTAGCCACACAATTAATTATTTTAATTTAATTAGATTATATTACTAAGGGCCAGTTTCACAACTTAGTTTAACCGGAGTTTAAACCTTTAAACTTGGTTTACGGTAAATATTGTGTCCCACAACTGTCTTAAACCTCGGTTAACGTTGTTAAACTGCGGTTAAAGTTGAACGGCGAAATTCGGGCGTTTAAGGTAGATAACCGAGGTTTAATACTGCAGCGCCACTGCTTTCAGTAATCTTTCGAGTATTGTACTTCATGGCTGATATCTCCACGGAATTGTAAAAAGGTTATGTTGCAAGATATGGCTCTGGAATATATGTTATTGTCATCTGACGATGAAGATTTTGTGCAAATAATAAATCGACGCCCGAGAATAATTAGAAGACGACCGTCATATTTTGAAGAATTTGATGACATTGATTTTTATGCTCGATTTCGCTTAACCAAGGAATCTGTTACTGCAGTCTTAAGAGAAATCAAAGAAGAAATTTCTCATAAAACAGAACAGTAAAAATAGTTTTGTAATATTATTAAATTAGTACTTATAGATTACATACTATAATTACGATGACCATATATGTGTTTTTCCAAAGAACAGTTTTTTTTTATTTCGAGTGGCTGTCTTTTAGATTTATTTATTTTTTTCAAAACTCAATTTTGTCTTTCATTCTAATCTGTTGTTCTTTATTTTATGAGAAATTTTTTTCTAATTAGTGTTCCAATGTTTAATGTACTTAATAAAGTGTAAATTTTTACAGTAACAATTGAATTTAATTGTTTAGTTCAAACTGATTTGGAAACATGTAAGAAGAAAACTTTAAAACTTTTAAATTTGTTCATTATTTTTTGCCTTGGTGTATAGAACCTGTAATATCTCATTCCCTACTCTTCGGTAACAACCAATCACACTACTTGTTCTAGAAGAAAGATAAGTCTGTTGAAGTTTCTTCGCATAGATTATAGGTTTACGTAACCTAGAGTTAAAATCTGGTTGTGAAACGCGATAGAAGTTTAACCGTGGCGTTAAACTTGACGGTAGTTCAACTAAGCTCGGGTTAAACCCAAAGTTGTGAAACTGGGCCTAAGAGTTATGTCTTTATACATTATGTCCATAATTCTATTTTTCTTTGGGGTGACTAAAAACGCCAGTTTCACGAACGGTTTAGATACTTTACTGGCGCTACTAACTCTGCACATGCGCGAGTGTGGGGCATCTCTGGCATCACTGGTCCCATCTGAAAACACTGAATAACAGTTCTATACTAACATTGCTAACCTGTTTCTCTTTTTTTAACATATGCCATAACTGTTGATATGAAAAACTAATTTATATTATATCGCGTATTGCGTAAGATGTAAATATTTATTACGACGTATTATAGAATTATCTGCAATATTTGTTTGCTGCCAAACATGAATACTTGGACAAATAAAAAGCACAGCGTTCACTGTCAGCCAGGTTAGTCCAATCCATCTTGTAAATAATATCATTATATATCATTTCATGATGAGAAGTAAATAAATCAAGCAACATGTAGACGCATCTTTCATATCTTGATTAATAACACAGCCACATAAAAAAAGTGTCATACGCGAGAGATTAAACCTATGTATTCCTATGTATTTTGAGGCTCTGAAACCGAATATGATTTCAGAATTGCTCCATCAGATTAAGATTTTTTTTATACTCAAAAAATTACTGAACGTTCATTAAAATTACACACTATTTAACTCGGTCAAAAAAAATCCTGACCTGATGGAGCAATTCTGAAGTCATATTCAGTTTCATGGTGTCAAAATACATAGGGATACATAAGTGTAGTTTCTCGGACATATTTTTATTTTTTTTTGTTCCTCTGTAATTATAACTTTAGTCAGGGATAATGCTTTCACAATAAGTTTTTTTACAGTGTTTTAAGTTTTTTAGTGTTTATAGCATCATTATCAATATTGACGATTAATTTAATTTCTAATATTATTTCAGTTTTAGTTTACAATTGCATTTAAAATCTGTATTTCTCTTCTTTTTCGGTCTTATTTCAACTTATTGAAATAATTTGTATTTATTATTGAGCATTTATTTTTCAAGATGTTCATATAATGGGTTGCATTGAGCGAACTCAAGGAGATGGTATGGAAAATGCAACAATAGACAAGATCGAGATTAAACAGAGTCGAAGTCGTCTAGGAGACACTCTTATTTACCATCCCACAAACTTGAAGCAATTAGGGTCAACAGCTCCGGTCACTCCCATTGGTACAATAGTAAACTTGGTGCCAAAAAATATTCGTAATGCAAAACAGGAGAAGCACATCTTGCACTCCTTGAAATCAAAAGAACCAAAATTTGTACCATACGAACCTTACAAAGCTGCTGTAAATCCAATAGTGCCGTTTGAAAAAAGAAACAAAAAATTACCCAAGAATAAGTCTAGCTTGAACACCACAGTTACGCAAATTGCTACGATGAAGATTCAAGATGACGCGAGGATGAAGGATAGTATGAAAGAAAGTAAAGAAAAAACATCTGAAGATGAATGGAACAATGAGAAAAGAATATATGAGGTTGAAATTCGTAAGCTGAAAGAGGAAAACAGTCAGCTTGAAACTCAATTAAAATTTCAAGCACAGGTAAAGCAATTGTATATTAATCCTTGATTGTGACTTTTTTAATATTTTTTGTTGAATGTTGGTATATCAAGGTTTTTAGGGTCGCTGATTGCAAATTTTAAGTAAAAATATAAAAAAATTATATTTGACACATTTAAGTATAGTAGCTAAATTGAAAAAAAAAAAAAAATTAACTATGGCTTGTACACAATAAAAATTTTATACATAAAAGTTTTTCAGATTTCTGATGACAAATCTGTAATCAAAATTAAAAAATTCCAAATGGTGGATTCACTATTGAAAAACGTATGCTTTTTAATGAAAAAGTCGTTTTTTAACATAATCGGGAACTAACAACGAGTATGTGTGGTGAGACATCTTGAAAGTAAATATATCTTACGAATGTTAATACAAGGTTTTACCGAGGGGATAACCACTCGAAAAATAAGTGTACATTGGATTTCGGACTTCAAAACTTTACCGGACTTCGCCGGACTTCATTGGACTACGTCAAACTTCATCGAACTTTATCGAACTTCAGACTTCATCGGACTTCACGGACTTTACCGGATTTCGCGAACTTCGGACTTCATCGGATTACACCGGACTTTGCCGGACTTCATCGAATTACGTTGAACTTCATTAGATTAGGTTGGACTTCGAGGAATTCAAAGGACTTCTAGCGGGTTGTACACCAGAATTCAAGAGTGGTTACCCCCTCGGTTTTAGCTAAATGTAAATTTATAAAATTTCTTAATTACTTTGGACCTATATCAATCATTTGAATCCACAATTTTAAATACAATTTACATTTTAAATACAAAAAAATCAGTGACTTGAAAAACATTGTAAATTTTTAAAAACACATTTGTTACTTTTTAGTTTTTTCTTTCCAGCATCAATTTTTTTAAATGATTTGATCGATGTTTTAATTTAATTTATAATTTATTGTTAAAAGAATTACATATATATTTATGCTATCCATGTACACATATCGTGCCTCCACAAGAAAAGTGGTACAAGTCAAAAATATAAAATTGTTTAGGAGAAAAAAAGTGTATATTTTAAAATTAATTAACTAATTATGGCTGTATCAAACATAAGTTAACTTGAAGCTAATCACAAATTGTTTATTTTAAGTTTTTTAGAAATAACGTAAATATTAATTTTGTTATGTTAAACCTGAAAACTGCCTTTTGTCATTTTTTCTTTTTTTTTTAAATTCAACTTGTATTCTTTTTTTCTAATTGAAAACTAATGTATAAATAACACTTTTAAAAAACACTATTTGCACATGATACAAACATTACAAAAATTTCGACTTGTGTCAATTTTTTGTAGGGATACGATATATATGTATGTATATATCTCAAGAACATAAAGGTATGTAATATGTTACACAAACTAATTACGAAATGCGTAAAGATGCGGAAGTAGTGCAAAAAGGCTATAGATCCCTGTATGAGACATTATGCAACAAAGGATTGCATACAATTACAAAAGTTATTGCAATGTTTAATTTACGCTACGATATATACATATATATATATATATATATATATGTGCACACAGGTCAATGGAGAATTAAAAAATTTGTTGGTTGCTGCAGTGGGAGAGGATTTAGAAACAAGAGTTCATTTGTTAACCGAAGATAAATTGCAACTTGCGAGAGCTCTCCTAAATTCGGCCCAAAATTTGTCAACGCATCAGGAACAAACGGAATGGCTAGCAGGCCAGTGTGAAGTTTGGAGAAGTAAATTTCTAGCTAGTAGGTAATTGACAATTATTTCCGAGATGCTCGGAATTTTTGTAATTTTTTCTTATTGTTTGTATTATATGCGTGCGTGCGCGCGTAAGGCGAATCCCGATAGCACACCATCACTCACAGCGGCCGATGCCTAGAGTTTTTCCGTTGATTGGGTTAAATAAGTCAAGATGATTGGTTGGTGGGCTATCGCATCATGCGTTATCGGATCCCGTCCGCGCGCGCACACACAGATTAATTATATTTTATCTTTTTATTAAACTAAGAAATGCCAAGCAGTGTAAAAATATCATTCATTTATCGAAAACTTATTACAGCTTAATGGTGGAAGATTTGGCAAGATGGAAAGCTGCGCTCTGCCAGAGAACGACAGAACTGCAGGAAATTATGAAACGACTCTTAGAAGAACATAACGTTATTCGGGATACATCGCTTAAAACATACAGGTATATGGTTTTCTGGTATTATTATATAACTTGTGTAATTTAATCTGATGAGTAATCTTTATTTGTTCAGAATACTTACGATCCTACGAGAGAAATTTGATTCCATAGGAACAACGTCCGGCAAGAAACATGAATTAGCTAGTACCAATATTGTCGATCTTACACAGGGATGTTGGCAACTCGCGAAAATTTTGAAAGTGAGTCTTCTGAGCGGTATCCCGGAGTCAGAATTACAGAAAGAACTGAATATAACTGGTTTAGATATGAAAACACTCGCTGAGAACAACGCGGAGAAGGTTGAGCTGTTTAATTTTTAAATTTCTTACATGAGACATAAATGTTTTGATATGACAAGTCAATGTCTAAATTTTAGTTGTTGATGAATCAAAAATTACCTATGACTGGGAGAGAAGATGTTGCCTGTACCGCAGTGATGGGAGCGGCGGTCGCGGTCGGCGGACAAATGTTTCTTCCCCAATGCGACGTGAATAATATGACATGTTGCCCACACTGCAGTGGCGAGATTAAACAGATTTGAAAATAATTCCACTTTTATACAATCTTCTACATATATGTATAATATCTTTTTATACTAAATATACAAGTATTTTTTCATCTGGTGCCAAAATTTTGTACAGCTACATCTTTAATTATTCTGTTTCTTTAGTGAAACAATCAGTGATAATATTTATATATTATACGTTATAATTTTACATCATTTTAAAAAATTAGTCTGCTCTTGTAAACATCAGTAATCTAAGAATTCTCTTGTATAACCTGGTGTTTCATCACTATATTTCCTAATTTATTTGTAAACGTATATTTTCTGCTTGTATAAATTATATAATTTATTTAAAATAACGATAGTCTATGTTACTTCTTTCCTACAGTAATTAAATAATATTAAACACTGTTTATCATGCATGACCATGATGTAATAAAGTATTGCATTTTCCTGCATTGATTATTTCAGCGTATGTACATGACGTTTATAGACGTTGCAAAGCAATAGCAAATCTACTTCTTCTTTTATTGAATTGGCACCCGTCCCCAGTAACTAGTAGGGCAGGGACGATTTGGCCATTAACCAGAGTAATTTTTCGGGTAGCAGAAAGGTATAAATGATGGGATGAGAGATGCAACGAGTAGACGGTAATTATGATGATAGAAAAGAGTTGGTGATGGCGGAGGAACCGGAGCTCTGGGCAGCTCTGGGAGCACGGGCGCGCGCTCCAAACAGCTGCGGAGCCACTTAAAGTTAGAGTCCCTAGAAGTAGAGAGTCTGGACATTTGTGGATTCCACGTGATTGGATGCACGTGACTGTGCACCTAAAATGGCAGCACCAATACGGATCCCTGTTTAATCCTCTTTAGCCAATGCGATAACAGTATACAATACGTTCAAGTGCACACAATGATAAACATACACACATATAAAGCTCACATACATACACTAACATATTCATCACCGACATTTTAGGGGCAAATGTCCAGACTCTCTACTTCTAGGGACTCTACTTAAAGTGAGCATTGAGCGCCCTCCCCTTGAATCGCGTCGGAGACGTGAACTCGTGCTTGTGCACGAGGCGGGAGGGTTCAAATGTTGAGTTCACACGACTTGAAATATGAAAGTGATGAAATATGAGGCGACATAGTTTAGTAGTAGGGTAGCCAAGGATAGAAAAGATGTTGATTTGGAATGAAGGATATTTATCTTTAAGGTATTGTCTGAGATTAGATGATTTCGGAATGGTAATAGGACAATAAAAAATGATATGATTGGCGTCCTGCCGACCTTCCCCACAGGGGCAATTCGGTGAGTCTGACATGTTTTTTCTGAATAAGCTGTATTTTAAGTTGTAGTGGTTGCTTCTGAGTCGGTTGATTATTACTATTTCTTCTCTGTCAAGAGGTTTGCGATGAAACCAAGGGCGCTTATAAAGAGTATGTTGGTATAAAGAAGCATGTTGGGTGCCGTTAACTTGTGCCGCTTCTTCCAGATAAGCTCTGAATTTGTTGGTAGTATTACAGTTGATCTCGGCAAAATAGTCCGCGTATGGAATGCGGAACGGGGGAATGAATCCTTGACGGGACGCAATTTTGGCAGCTTGATCTGCGTTTTCGTTTCCTGGAATTCCTTTATGTGCCGGGACCCAGCATAGTGTCAGGTTGAAGTTTAATTTATCTAGAAGAAAGAGCTTATGTTTAAGTTTGTATATAATGTGGTTGTCGGCCTTGTGATTGTATTGCGAGATAGCTTGAAGCACGCTTAGTGAGTCGGTGAAAATGACGGAATTGATCCAGTGAAGTTCTTCGATAATTCCTATGGCTTCAAGCAGCGCCCAAGCTTCGGCAGAGAAGATGGATGTTTCTGCAGGAAGTTTATGCATTATGGCTTTATTTAGACTAGGGATGTATACGCTGGCTCCGACGGCCAGAGAGAGTTCAGATTTTGAGCCATCCGTGTAAAGGTGAGTGTGTTCTTTGAAGAGTTTATCAGCTAAGTGCCGGAAACATTGGTTGACAAGGTCCTGAGAGGCATCTTTATCCAACTTCGTGAGAGAAATGTTGATTTGTGGGCATTGTGGGTTGATTTGTGAATGAGTAGGCAGAATAAGGGTATTGGAATTTCGGAGGAATAGTGCTACGAAATATTTTTATTAAGTCTCCTGAAGCTTGGATGTAAATTCCAAAAATTGGGAATTTTTTAATGAGATTGATTTTATCCTGTGGTGACACCACCAGATCCCTGAGAGATTTAAGGTAAGAAGTGGCAGGATTACTTTTATTGGCAAGGGCTTTGTAAATGTATTTAGAGGAAATATGAGAGATTCTGACTTCTAATGGGGGTTCTTTGGATTCGTATAGCATTATGTTGATAGGAGTGGAAATTCTATAGCCGAGGGCAATTCTGATGCATCTATAAATAAGTCTTTTAAGTTTCAAAAAATTTGATGAGTTGTTGCGAAATTGAAAGATCTGACCTCCATATTCAATAGAGCTTCTGAAGATGGCTCGAAAGATTTGCAGGAGTAGACGGGGATGAGCCCCCCACCAAACGCCGGAGAGAGATGAGATAATGTCCGCTAGTTTCCTGCCCTTATGAATTAGATATTTCAAGTGTGTGTCTCCTTTGAGTTTATCGTCAAACCAGATGCCCAAGAAACGGGCACTAGTAACTCTGGGAACTAGGGTGCCATTTATGAAGATATCCGAAGGACCTTGCATATTTTGTGAAGAGGAGCGCTTCCGGGAGAAAATCAGAAGTTGAGATTTGGCGGGAGACAAGGTCAAGCCTCTATTTTTAAGAAAATTGGAAACTCGATCCAAGTTGTGCTGAAGGGAGCCAAGCGCGCTGCTGATGTTTTCAGCGGATACAAACAGTGCGATATCATCTGCGTACTGCAAAATCTGGCCTTCTTTGGTTAAGTGTTTGCCGATGTGCCTGAGGTATATGTTGAAAAGGGTAGGACTTAATGTGGATCCCTGGGGGGTACCTTTGCGTGTAAGAAATGGGCCTTTGAGTTCCCCGTCTGTAATAAAGAAGAGTTTTCTTTCCATAATAAGGTTGGCAATAAATTTACAAAAATTAGGGGGCAGTCCCATGTCCACTAGATCTTGAATTAATATATAAGGAACAACGTTATCAAATGCACCCTCAATGTCTAGAAACACGCAAGCAATTTCCCCCCTAATGAAGGCAGAATGTACGAAACTAGAGAGAGAGACGAGATTGTCAACACAGGATCTGTTTGATCTGAAGCCAGTCTGAAAATCAGGAACGAAACAGTCACCCTCCACAATCCATCTGAGTCGGTAGTAAAATATCTTTTCCAGAATTTTGAGGAAGCCTGACAAGAGTGAAATAGGTCTTACGCCTCCTTGAGGCTTAGGGATTAAAACTATCAATGAATGAGACCAACTTTCTGGGAAGGAACCCTCCAATACAATAGCGTTGTAGAGATCCGCCAGAGTGGAAAGGAAGGAGTCCGGAAGAGCTTTGATCATGTTGTATGAAAATTGGTCAAGACCCGGAGCAGAATGAGACTTTATGTTTTGTAACACAAAATAGCAAATCTACTGTTGATCTTTACTGTTCAAGTTTTTCACAGCTACCACCGACGAGAGACTATTAAAGACCGTCAACCCTGGGTAAATTTTCGAGGCCGTTACTAGGGCCCCAGGGGCTCGGCGTTAATTGAAGAGCAATGACGTTATCGATTATATAATTGTTAATACAAATATTTGAGTAATACGTTATTAAAATCTTGATTTTTTTTATTATACAAATACTTCATAAGCAAATATGCATACTTATATTTAATAATATCATTGTATATTGCTTTAAAATTGTAATTCTTTTTGATCAGTTATTATCTCTGTCGATAATCAAACTTGGATGTTAACATCAAAACTGCAATTTTTAATAAAAATTGAGAATTTTTGGGTTACAAATACATAAGCATATCTATGAAACTTCAAGATAACAATAAATTATAAAATTAGTACTGTATTGTCAGTTTATCATTAAAAATTTAACAGTCACACAAACTCCCGTAAGGTTAGCGGTCTTTAACAGTCTCTCGTCGGTGTCACAAGTCGGCTGCAGATGCCGATAATTAAACTATAATTTTTTAATCAACTTTCGTTTTTCGTATTGAATTATAGTTTCTGGCAAATATTTTTGTCACTACTTTAATCATGTAAAAGGATTTTGAGATTAATAAAGCCAATTAAGAGAAAAGCCGGAATAAAAATAAGCACATTAGAGGAGAAGAGGGTAATATGGCACCCATTTTCATTTTATTGAATCATTTTGTTAATAATTAATATTTTCTATTGAAACTTGAACGATTACATTCGTCAAAATGTTGTTTGACAGATTCTAGGCTCAAAATAATGAGATATTTATTATTTAGGACGTGATTTATAAAAATCTAATGCTCTGCATAATCGGTAGCAGAAAAAAAGTGGTTGTAATATGGCTATCTATAAGAATAATTTAAAAAAGTTAATTTAGTTTAGGAGAAACACAGTATCTTGTTACAAAATTATATATTTTTAATTTTCCATTGTTTAGAATTTTTCTAATATAGAATTTTCTTGCGTTCAGTAACTTTAAAAATACCATTAGAAATTTAGTTAGAAATGTCATTTTATCCCTGTTTAACATTAAACAACAAGCATAAAATAATGTTTTTAATGTTTCTAAACACCGCTCTCTAGAATGACGATCGATTTATTGAAGAAATATTTCAATATAAAAATTTTGCTTAAAAGACCATATTAATAAAATTCCATGTTATTGTTTTAACTTTGTATAACTCAAAATGTGTATAGCTGAATAAAAAGGTAATTAAAGGTTAAAGGTGAACCTTGAAAAAGTTAGAAGTGCTCAAAAGTAAAAATGCCTTATAACAATTGTCACTTATTATGTATTGTCATATTAATATCACTAAAAAACGGCGGGCTACTAAATGAATAACTCCATAAGCAATTGTTAGAATACGTCATCTAATAACGGAGATAATAGGGGTAACCATATTGTCGACAGTAGCCATAATACCCTCTTCTCCTCTATATATATATATATATATATATATATATATATATATATATATATATATACGCAATAAAAAAAAATTGATTTTCACGTGACCTTTCCTCCTTAAATTACTAATGCAAGTTGGAATATAAAATTTTACTCATCGTTTACCCGACATTGTAGCTCAATTTTTTCATGTTGCCTTCGAAGTTCCTCGGATGAAGAAACATCAAAGCCAACTTGACAACAAGAGTTCAGCATTGTGTTTGCTGGACCCAAGATCCAGTTAGTAACACTCGACACACCCTGCTCAAGATCTTCGATTACTCTGGCAGTATCCAGATTTCTTTCCATCTCTGTCCACGAATTTTCAATGTCCATCTATAAAGAATGAAATTAGCGTATTGCATTAACTAAATATAAAATAAATTCAAATAGAAAAAGAAAGGGGATGGTGGAATACCATTTTGTTCTTTTAATTCTATAAATATGAACGCGACACAATTCTAAAAATATAAAGAAAGTAATTATACATCTACCAGCAAGGTATATATATTTGATTTACAGAATCATATTTGTTTACATGATTCTGTGAATTAAATACATGTATACATTAAAATTTGATTTAATTATAATTTATGAAATCCTGTAATTTCGGATTGAAATGAATTTAACAAGTGAGTGCTGGCACCACCGCTAGGCGGCCACGCTGCGAGAGATCTTCTCGTGAGTCGAATGCGGCCACGGGTGTTATATCTAGGCGCCACCGCGGCTGACTCCCCAGCTCATAACTTCAGTAAGACTTTTAAGAGTTGCTTGTTGTAACCTTGAGACAAATACTCACTCTCAGTCTTTTCAAATGTGACGTGTGGAACGCTGTTCCACATAAATTTTTATAATTTTTACATGTAAATAACAATTTGTATTGTTATTTAATCTTGTACAAAAATTAAATATTTAATTCAAATTTAATCTTTTTTTAGTCCTTTTTAACGAAAAGGACTAAAAATGTATTGTTATTTAATCTTGTACAAAAATTAAATATTTAATTCAAATTTAATCTTTTTTTAGTCCTTTTTAACGAAAAGGATACAAGAAATATTTTTTTGTAAATTAAACATTTATAACGTTTTATATTAATGTATTCTGTTTTAATAAATCTATCTGGGTTCCGATTTTATATTTTCAATCTGTCTTAACACCATATTTTCGGTGCAGAAATCTCGATCAATTTGGACTACTTTTTTTTTTAATCGGTTTTAATCGCACATTTTTGGCAGGGTTAATACTACTTTACTAATAAATATCATTTTTTATTAAATAAAGTCCTAATCGCGCAATATAAAATAATGTCCAAACAACGTCCATAAAAGTCCTTTTTGTCTTGCTGAGACGTCTTAATGACGTCCATTTGACGTCAGAAGGCGGTACATTGTACGTCCAAAGGACGTTTCCTAGACGTCTACAAGACACAATTACTATGTCATCTGGACGTCAAGACATGTCCGACCGTGACGTCCATAGGACATCCAAAGGACGTCCTTGTGTTGCGTGGGATCGAGACAGCTGACGAGATGACAGAATTAGTATTCCGCACTATTGAGGGAATTAGTAATGTTCAAGTTCGGAGAGCTACGCAAAATGTACAGAAAAAAGCAAGAACGTGTATCGAAGGAGGAGCACACTTCAAACATTTATTATAATTATAAGGAAATAAATAATTAATTTACGTTGAATTGATAAATTACAATAACACCGAAACGTTTATTTTAGTTATGCACCTTAGAATCTTTAAGGTTTTTTTTAAACAAGGCGGAGAGAGGGGGAGAGAGAGAGAGAGAGAAAGAGAGAGAGAGAGACAGAGAGAGAGAGTGTGTGTGTGTGTGTGTGTTTTTGATTACAGCCGTTTTGCTGCTCATCGTTGTTCTCCCGCCGCTTAGTTTGTCAGCTCCGCTCCGCCCGTCTATTATCCGTCACTGCTTCCTTTCTATAGACGGGCGCTCATTCGCTAACTTTAACATCATATAGTATGGAACAGAAAGCTCAGATCAAAAAATGACTTAGGACTTTTCGACTTGGATTTGTGTCCTCTAACTCATGGTATACTCCAGGTTCCTTTGTTTTGTTACACCCTGTATATATACACAGGGCGTCCGGAAACCAGGGAACTTACTGCTTTGACAACTTAAAGGAGATAAAAAGGGACAAAAAAGTCTTATACCATTTTGCGATATTTGCTATAATTATCGAATTATAAAATAAAACGTATGAGCTAATATGCGGTAACGCCGCGCTATCGCGCCTAGCTCATAGGCAAAAGTGCGCGGCGAGACAGATGACTCGTTGTTGTTTGAATTTGCACGGCACGACGGTCTGAATTTGCCGCATTGCGTGTACAGTTGTGAGCTAAAAGATTGCAACATATTTTCTTCAATTGTTTTTGGAATGTAGACTTGCTCATCAAACGGCGAACATAATTGGTTCTTACCTGTGGATCCAACCAATTACGTTCGCCGATCGATGAGCAAGTTTATATTCCAAAAACCATCAAAGAAAATGTGTTGCAACCTTTTAGCTTACGACTGTACATACACTGCAAAAAACAAATGTGTTATTTTAACTAAAACGTCTTCTTACACATTTGATAAATAACACATTTGATTTTTGCAACGTATGTACACGCGCTGCGGTGAATTCAGATTGTCGTGCCGTGCAAATTCAAACAAAGACATGTCATCTGTCCCGCCGCGAGCTTTTGCCTACGAGCTAGGCGCGATAGCGCGGCATCATCGCACATTGGCTCATACGTTTTATTTTATAATTCGATAATTATAGCAAATATCGCAAAATGGTATAAGACTTTTTTGTCCCTTTTTATTTTCTTTAAGTTGTCAAAGCAGTAAATTCCCTAGTTCCCGGACACCCTGTGTATATATATATCCGTTTGTTTTCTGTTCCTGAACTCTCTAAATAAGTGTACACTTAAAATGAAATAGATAGATGTTTCAAAGTTAGCGAAAGCAAGAAGGAACGTTCTAGTGCAGTCTAGTGCAGGAACAGAAAACAAGCCTTATATGTAACGCTGGTGGTTTTCGAGCGGTTGCGGGAGGTGTCAGGATACGGTTGCGGATAAACTCGCCGGATTGGTCGGGTTCGGTATAATAATCGCACTCGGTATTTAGCTGATAAACATACTAGATCTTTATTTGGATGTGATATTTACAAGTAGCCTCATAGCTTATTGCGTTTAACGCCTCGTGACAAGTGGACCCAGCCTAAGCGGGGACGCGATTGGCTCGCGGCGGTCGCGACGACCAATCGCCCCTGAACGGTCGGAATTGCGAGCGTTCGGTAAGCGCTAGGCGAGCGCCAGGATTGAATTACAAGACAAGAATTTTAATAACCGCGAGAGTACGGATGAAACGATAAAGTGACAAATGATAATTCTAACTTAAAAGGGAGACATAATAAGAACTGACTTACTAGAACTACGGGAATACTAACGGGATCGTAAGAATACAAATAATCCAACTTAACCTAATCGCTTGGTTTGAAACGGACACGGTGTCCGGGGTGGTCGGGGAGCCGCGGAACGCGGGATCGGAGCGACGGCGACGATTCCGCGCCTCGCCCGAGTCATTAAATTTAACTTTGTTTAATTAAAAAATATTGAATAATTTAGAATACGGACCTTGATCAAAACTGAATTCTCCGCTCACACATGTATTTTCCAAATTTATAAGTTATAAACACTTACATGATTGATTAATATTCTATTTCACAAGACTCACCTTTCTTATATCATTGTGTATCAAAACGCGTTTAAAGTATATTTTTATCTAAATTTGCATTTGATGAAACCTCATTCTATATAATTATCAAAACATCAATTTGTCAAATATAAATATCAAACCTAATTACATCACAAAAGCATTATTTTTATTTATGTATGTATTACTTTATCCTGTCAACGCAATGCAATACCAAAAAGGTTAACCTCTTCAATAATACCTCTTCAAACTGTTACTACACTGTTACCACACTTTCATTCTTATTTCAAAATACATACAATTTATTAATTCCCTAAATTTTCACCTTTTCGCCATGACGGCTGATGGCGAAAAAGTTCACGTGAAAAAGTTCATATTTCCGCTCATGAGTGAGTTACATGATTCCGTGGAATCGTACACCCAAGGACTTTGATTCTGTCCATGGGGAAATTTTCCAAACTGAGAAGTCGCTATCTTTATACATGCTTACAGTTCATGATCAACGTAACGACCAATAAGCTCTAGTCGTTTCATTAATCATGAACTGCAAGAATGTAGAAAGTGGTGACTTCTCAGTTTGGAAAATTTCCCCATGGACAGAATCAAAGTTCCGTGGAATCGTACACCCAAGGACTTTGATTTTGTCCATGGGGAAATTTTTCAAACTGAGAAGTCGCTATTTTTCTACATACTTATAATTCATGATTAACATAACGACCAATAAGCTGTAGTTGTTTCATTAATCATGAACTGCAAGTATGTAGAAAAATTGCGACTTTTCAGTTTGGAAAATTTCCCTATGGACAGAATCAAAGTCCTTGGGTGTACACCCAAGGACTTTGATTCTGTCCATGGGGAAATTTTCTAAATTAAGAAGTCACCACTTTCTACATACTCGCAGTTTATGATTAATGTAACGACTAGATTTTATTGGTCGTTATATTAATCATAAACTGTAAGTATGTAGAAAGATAGCAACTTCTTAGTTTGGAAAATTTCCCCATGAACAGAATCAAAGTCCTTGAGTGACATGATCGTGCATTTCACGTGAAACTTTTCACTTTTCATGTTTCCGCCCTAGGGGAAATGTTACATGATAGACCCCCAGAACCACCGTACGGTTACGATTGGTACCAACAATTGTGTGAGCGTGAAAAAGAGATTCATGAAGAATTAAAACAAAGAAAGAAATGGAAATCTGTCATCGTAGCAAAGCAAAAAAGAATAAAAGCTTTCGAAACATTCATCAATAACACGTCATCGATTAAAGATGAAGATCAGGTCGACGACAAAATATTAGAAGAAGAAAACAGATGGGAGAACAAATTCCAGCAAGCTGTTGAAGACAATGATGACGACGACAAATATATAGGTTAATTGACAAATTCGTAATCCACGATAAAGATCAACAACCAACACACAAAGTAAGTGTAACAATTAATATAACGGACATACGGCAAGACACAAGTAATCCACTAAGGGAATGCAATATAAATTACAAGATTAGACGTCAAACAGCCACCAGGACATATAGCTTGGGTAAAGTGCTGCATGATGATCAAGATATTCAGCATACAAGTTTGGAGATCACAAAAAAGCAACAAGGTACAACTAATACTGCATATATAACAAATATTAAAATTGCAAAAACAACACCAGTGGAAGTAAAATCTGAACTACTTACACCAAGAAAACCAAAGCTACATGAGGAAACAGAGATCATATCATTACTAGATGAGGATGATAATGATTCTCCTCCGAGGTAAAAATTAGCGTCAAAGCAGAATATCATAAACAACAATTCTCCATCAAAACAAGGGTTTAAACTCAAAACAAAATCAATAATTAAACCCAAGACAAAATCAGAAGTTGCATTAACAAAAAAGAGAGACGCCGAAGGAAAATTCGTCGTCAACAACCCAAACACCATCACACCACCATCCACTTCTCAAAACATTACTTAGAAAAAATATTTTCAGAGTAATTTGACGGGAAAAATGCAACCAAGGGTCACAGTGGCGCTGGAGAGGCTTGGCCATGCCGAAATACCAGAACAACTTCTGGTTGAGCGACAAAGGCTGGAAAAAATCAATTCGGACAAGGCAAACGAGCTGCCGAGCGGACAACCAATGGAGGTGGTCTCCAATCAAAGGGACATCCCGGGGAGCAGCAACAATCTCCCGGAACCACCGAAGGCGCCAGCAAACACCAGCAGCAATGAAGATTGAGTGAGGTAGACCAAAGTCGTTAATTGTGAGCCACAAAGCAAAAAACTGAACTGTAATCTTAACCGTAAGACGGATATTAATAATCTTATCTTTATTGTCAATTTTAGTTTCATTTTTACTCATGTCAGTCGTAGCTTTAATTTAATTTAACGTTTTTCTTTTATATTTATTCTTTTAAAAATTTTGTCAGTATTATCATTTTATATTATTAAATTTTTTTTTTATAAAGATATATTTGATCTGATTTCATTATGTGTCAACTATAATTAAAATAAGCCGCATAAGACAACAAAACCAGCGATGCAATGTTCGCGCGTTTTAGTAATACAAACTAACCATTCCCGCGCAAAACAAAATGGCGTCATAAAAGGAAAAGGGCGCATGCGCAAAAAGGGAAAGGAGAAAGAAGGAACAAAAGTAGAGTTAAGCCTGCCGCAGACGATACGTTTTTTCTTACTGGATTTCTAATTGGATTTTCTTATTTGCTATCGTACGGGCAATGGTACTGGCAGTGCTACTGGCCGTGGCTTCACACGGTGCGAGTTTTCGTACGGGCTAAGCAACTGAAATTTGTTTCATAGAAGCGGCACGCTTAAATATGGATGAGATAGATGAGATGGATGAAATTATTGCAACAGTTGTACATTGTCGTAAAATTGCATTATTTTTAATTATTGAAAAATTGCGACAATGAAATAAATATCGCCGACGTTTATGGAGTCGACAGTCAATACATTCTTTAATGCCTCACTTTTACTGTGTTTATTATGGTAATTTGGTGTGTTTATCGCATATAAACATGGTTCTTATTAGTAGGCCTCTATTAAACATAAAATACTTTCTTTGGACTATTTTGAAATCTTTTCATTTCTGCACGATGTTATGTTTGCGAAGTGAATTCACGTTTGAACTTTGACAACACTTCGACAGTATAACCTGGTATAACCCAGTATAACCTATAAGACTGCGTCCTGATTGGCTTTCACAATAAACCAGTACAGAATCACGTAAGAAAAATAGGACATGATCTATTACGAAAATCCAGTACGCGAGCCAGTAGCGTAGCCTGTAAGCTACCCATTTCCAGTACGGGAACACGTAAGACTGCCAATATAGGAGCACGTAAGCAATCCCGTAAGAAAAAACGTATCGTCTGCGGCAGGCTTTAGTCGGTAAAGTACCGCGGAAAAGAGAGGATTGATGTCACCGGACATCAAGAGGTATGATGCAATGTTGCATCATTCGGAGACAATCGCGTTGAAAGGAGTAGCATAAGATCATATTGACTTAGTTTACATCGTTAAAACTTTGGTACTCGTATTAAGTTTGGTGCGCACTAATGCTTTAATACAGGCTCGTTTACATTGAACGTACTAACGTTTCTTACACGACATTTTTTAATATGTTATCGTTTCAGAGAGACCAAATAAGATTATTTATCATAAGACCGGTCAATTAAGGTTATATTTAATAGGCCTAATCCGCTACAAAGTACGTTTCAGTGTTTACATCGTCATTTGTATCATTTGGTACGCGTATTAGTTTGGTACGATACTCCTGCTTGATACGTTCGTACCAATTTGATCCGGCATCGTTTACATCGTGAGTACTAAAAATTTAATACGAAAATTTGATACGAATATAATGCTTAATACGCGTATCAAGTGCACGATGTAAACTAGGCCATTGTTATAGATTTAAGGAGAGCGTTTGTAATTTTCACGATCAGAAGAAAAGTTATGTTAATTTTAATTTTTTTTTTTATTTGTGATTTATGTGATTTTCAAATAAATAAGGTTTTTGTAAGTCAATTGTGTAAAAGTGACTTGCGCACCAACCCTAACACGTCTCTTATACGCGGAACAGACTGTAAAATTTGCAATTGCGCGAAGTGAACATTATTAACGTGCATAAAACAGAATTAACAATTAACGGTCAATTAACGAAATTACAACTGCCGCGAGACGCAGTTACGACGACGATTGACGATAGGCAAAAGCTGGCCAATCAGCTTCCAGGAGACGGAAGAAGAAAGACAGATGGAGAAAATCGAGAATCATCCTTGGTAATTAGCAGGTAAAATTACATGGCGACCGTGAAAGAACGAGTAAATATAAATTTTATTGGGGTGACACTCTTTTGGACACAGCACGATTGGACACCAACCAATCATCTTGACTTATCTAACCAAACCAACGGAAAAACTCTAGGCATCGGCCGCTGTGAGTGGTGGTGTCCAATCGTGCGGTGTCCAATCGTGCGCACCCCATTTTATTGTTAACCAGACTTTTATCCGGTTACAGCACTCAGTGCGCATTAAGGGTGTCGTCACATGGGGCGTAACTTGCGTAAGCGTAACTTGCGCCGACCAATGATATCGTTTTACTGGAACATTAGCTTCCGCTTAGTTACTTTACGCTTTTTACGTTATTATCGTTATGTCAAATCCAATTTCCTGCGTAAGAAACGCTGTGTACATGTAGTAATACATGTATTGGTAACACATGTATTACTTAAATAAGCAGAACAAAATTGAAAGATGGATAATGAAATTAGGGTAAATTAAGAAACAGTTTTATATTAAATTTATTATTTATAATAACTATTCTGTAATAACATTCTGTCATATCCAAACTTCTTGCGATATATTGATACAAAATTTTAAGGTTATAGTTGTACATTAATAGATATGTCCGTATTGCTTGAATTTCTTGCATGTGTAATGCTTTTTTTCTTAAATGCCTAACATATATTCATTTTGTTTAAAATATATAAATTTTTGAAAATTACAAGGAACAGGAATATATGCCCGAACAGGTTAGATTCGCTCATAGATGATTCACACATACTAGTGTGCAGAGTATCAGTTCCACATGAGGCGTATTTTCCGAGACGCGTAAATTACAAAAACCAATCGTAAATTTGTTTAGCATTTCTGTTAGAGAGTACAAGAGAAACCCTAATCAGCAATTGGTTGCATTAGATACGCATTTCTGGAAAATCCCCAAAATACGCTTTATGTGAAAGAAGGCTTTTAAATGACGTTACATATTTTAGTAATAGCGTTTTTCATTGGGAAAACTAGTGCGCACTGAGTGTGCACTCGCCGCTTGCAATTGGACGTTTCGGTTCGCGCGATGACGGTGCCAACGGAAACGCCCAATTACCTGCAGCAAGTGCACATTCAGTGCGCACTAGTTTTCTTAATGAAAAACGCTATAAGTTACTAGAATACGTAAATTACGCTACGCAAGTTGCACCCCATGTGACGGCACCCTAAAGGGCCTTGCACATGGAATGCATAACGTAACATAAGCAGAGCATAAGACCGATGGACCAATGAGCATCCAGCATAAAGTCGCCATATTGATTTACATAAGATTCCCATTGGTCCAGAGGCTTTGTGCTACGCTTATGCTCTGTTATGCATTTCATGTGCGAGGCCCTTAAGTGGCACGAGATATTCCGTTTGTTTTCTGTTCCTGAACTCTCTGAATTAGTGTGCACTTAAGGCTCCTGACTCTTCAGCCGAGAACTCCGCGTTGACGGTAGCGACATTTCGTCGCGGACAAAATTAGAACTAATACACGTGAAACGTGACAGATTGACGATGAAATGTTATCGTGCATGTCATTTTGTTATTATGTGTTTCCTTGTAAAAACATGACTTGTCTCGTATTTACCAAATTCGTAAAAATGGACCGCGAGTAAAGTTTCTTTGAATTTTATACATAAAAGTACATTTTTCACTCCTTTTAATAGCTATCCATGTGTTTTCCTGTCTGATAGACGTCACTTTACGTGCTTTTTACGACTATTTACAGACTGCTAGGCGAAAAAAGGATAGTCGTGACCGATATTTAGAAGTGTTTTAAAGCCATCTGATTAGTCTGTTTTATCCAAATTGGCATTATTTAGAAATGGCACGTCGGACAAAATTATGTGCCCATGTGTTTTCCTGTTTCAATTGCTTCACTTTACATGCTTTTTACAACTATTTACTGATTGTTAGGCGGAAAAAGGATAGTCGTGACCGATATTTAGAAGTGTTTTAAAGTCATCTGCTTAGTTTGTTTTATCCAAATTGGCTTTATTTACAAATGGCATGTCGGACAAAATTACGTGTCATTTCACGCAATTTCTCGCTTCTGACGTCACGACTTCAATATGGCCGCGGCAAGTACTCAGGAGCCTTAAAATGAAATAGATATATATTTGAAAGTTAGTGAAAGCAAGAAGGAACGTTCCAGTGCAGTCTAGTGCAGGAATAGAAAACAAGCCTTAGGCTCAATGCACACAGGACGCGTCAACGTGTTTTTGTCCGACATGCCATTTGTAAATAAAGCCAATTTGGATAAAACAAACTAAGCAGATGACTTTAAAACACTTCTAAATATCGGTCACGACTATCCTTTTTCCGCCTAACAATCAGTAAATACTTGTAAAAAGCATGTAAAGTGAAGCAATTGAAACAGGAAAACACATGGGCACATAATTTTGTCCGACGTGTCATTTCTAAATAATGCCAATTTGGATAAAACAGACTAATCAGATGGCTTTAAAACACTTCTAAATATCGGTCACGACTATCCTTTTTTCGCCTAGCAGTCAGTAAATAGTCGTAAAAAGCACGTAAAGTGACGTCTATTCAGGCTGCGTTCCGATATACACTGCAAGTACTGAAAATCTATAGTTCACGTTACGTATACTATAGATTTTCAGTAGTAGCAGTGAATTTCGGAACGCAGCCTCAGACAGGAAAACACATGGATAGCTATTAAAAGGAGTGAAAAATGTACTTTTATGTATAAAATTCAAAGAAACTTTACTCGCGGTCCATTTTTACGAATTTGGTAAATACGAGACAAGTCATGTTTTTACAATGAAACACATAATAACAAAATGACATGCACGATGCACGATAACATTTCGTCAATCTGTCACGTTTCACGTGTATTAGTTCTAATTTTGTCCGCGACGAAATGTCGCTACCGTCAACGCGGAGTTCTCGGCTGAGGAGTCAGGAGCCTTAAGGCGATGCTGGAGATACCGACTGAACACGATTATATTTAATTTCACTAAACTTTTTATGGAATTCATAGAATTATAAATCCTTTTCCAGGATTAAAGTATTGACAAAAATACAATACGCTGGCACCAATTTGACACGAAAAACAGAAAAAAGTTACTAAACTATGTGTTTCTGTAGTAGTCTCGTGACAATATGTGCTGCGTATAAAAGTTTTAGACGTTGTATGTACATAATAACCATCCAGCGTATTGTGAATTACACGTAAGATTGTTAGTGTGCTTTCAAAACAATCCTAAAAGCTTTAGAATAAAACATACTTTCAATTAAAAATGTCGTGTTTATGTGTGCGTGCAGAATCAGTGTGAGAATTGGTGAAGAGTGAGACTGAGTGAGACAGAGCACTAGTTTAGTTCCTCGATGTTGCATTAGAGGCGCTAAAATCAAAAGAACAAGGAAAGATGAGTGCGTTTGACAAAGAGCGCTAGCCTATTCCCCTTACTCTTTGCCTCACGCGCGACCCACAGTTCGTAGAAGAAAAATCTGAAGTACCGACGTCGAGTGAGTTTCACCGTCAGTCCAGCATCGCCTTAAATTGTTAATTATGTCACAATTAAACTTCCATGAGATCATATCAGTCTTTAATAGTATCTCATACTTATATCGGTGCTAGATATTAATTGTTAAAGTTGACGATGTTTAAGAAATCTGTTATATCAATCAAACATAGCGATAAAAGCATTTACCAAATTTTTCTCCATTTTTAAAAAAACATTTTATAAGGTATGTGATTTTAAGCATTATGATTAAATTCTTCTTTATATTTAAATATATATCATTTTTTTACATTTGCGAACACAATTAACTTAACTCTTCCATTTTATATGTGGTAAACGCAAAGCGCTCTCAGCATAAAAATATTCTTCGGATTGAGGCTGCAATTTCGCTTTGTAATCCAGCAACACTGCACGATCCCCTTGTTGTACAAATATCTAGAAATATATAAATATATATGTATAACTCTACATTATTATCATTATTTATTAACCATATAATCTCATTGTTATAAAAATGTCTGTTACGTACGTCGATTACTATTGTATGGCAAGATAGTTTTTTTGCCAATTCTAAGCGCTTCTCCAGATTATCGATAAATTTCAGATACTTCTCGAGAACGGCATGTGGCGCGTTGTATTTATACAATACTTTCAAAATGTCTTCTGTGTACAAATGCGTTTGTAATTTCGTATTACCAAGTATTCCCTAAAACATAAAATTTGATGGAAAATGGACCAAAATAGATCATCTGGTAAACATCTTTCAGAATTTTTCTTAAAATTTTTCACGTAATTTCTCAAAATTTCCATGTAAATTTTAGAATTTTTCTCAATTTCTATATTTTATAACTTTTTAAATAATTCAATTTTTTAAATATAAATTGGAATACTTTTCAGAAGGGCTAAATCCCATATTCATAATCTTTCCTTAAAAAATGAGGATTTTTTTTGTTCTTGTCTGTCTTTGTTTTACGGTGAAACGTGTTACGTGAGATAAAGACAGACAGAAATAAAGGAATCCTCGTTTCTCAAGGAAGGACTATAAATACGAACATAAAGACTTTTAAAATTCCTTGTATCTGATTTCTATGATATATATTCTAAGATTCTTCTCTCAGTTTACAATTTCCGAGAAAAACTCATCTGAACAAGTTAGAGTAGAAATTTTTAAAAATCTTTGTAGATGTAAAAGTTCTTAAAAATATAAGATAGTATGAAAATTTTTTCATCAAAACTCGCAAGATAATACACATTACCTTTGTTAAGAGTAAACGATCAATGTCGTCCCATCCACCACAGGAGGCTTTAATTTGTAGAGCAACCTTCTGATGTAACCCATGAGAGATATCATGGTCTTGAGAAAACGTCATGGGTGATATCGTGACAAAATCGTTCGGTGTATTGCAATGGTGTTTGTATGCATAACGCAGAGATTCCAAAATGGAAGAATTCAATGGAAGCTCCTCATCATTCTTTTTCTGCTTGATTGCCATTTGCCATTCTAACAATTTACAATATTAATATACAAATGAGTAAATAAACATTAATTACAGCTGAAGCTAAAGCTTGATGCCTAATATTATTTTACACGTTTTAAGATGTAAATCTTAAATACAGTTTTAGTTTTCATAATCTGGGCACAATTGGTTTTGAAACGATTAACAATTATAAATTAAAGCTAGAAATAATACCACAAATTAAATCGATCGTCAATAATGATGCTACAAGCATCTTAAAACTATGAAATAAAAAATTTATTGTAAATATTACAGAATATAATAATATCAGGCACCCAGATCCAGTCGACCATAGTTGGCGCTTCTTTATTTATTACTATGTGATCATACTTGAATGGTTTAGTTTAAATAAATAATTTTTGTGCAAACTAACGTCGTCAATTATCCAGAAAAATAAAATTGAAAGTAAAAGTACTCGGTTTTTCCAAAAAATTTTTACTAAAAAATACAATTGCGACAATAACAATAGACTTATTGATAAATTATTTACTTCAATTTTTAAATACAATAGAGAAATTTTTTAAATCATTGATACAATAAAAGTAACAGTATCTTAAAGAAAAAACCAGCAAATGAAAAGATGTGATAAAGAAAAACCTGGAATAAATAATTTTTTTCCCAAAATATCCAAAAATTGTTTCCAACTAGGAACACACTAATAACAGTAAAAGAGAGATTATGACCATACCCAACAATTTAATATAAGATTCCAAAAATGTATTTTCTTTGCAATCAGGCAGCATAGCGAAATGTGCCTTACGACAGTTTTCAAGTTTTTGCAGTAGCCTATTTGGATCTTTTGTGTTTTTTACAATAATATGCAGATTCTTCATCTGTAATCAGTTATAGCAAAAGAAATTTGCAACTTAACTCACGTAACACCAGCAATAACACTTACAGCAGCGGTCGAGGAGTGGCCCAGCATACTGCAAGATATCAAGTATAAGAGAAATGCTAAAAATGATTAATTGTATATTATAAAATTACGTACGTCAAAATATCAGTTATTTCACTTGTCTGCAGTCTTATAAACAGATAATGTATATACACGTTTACCGCATCTGGCCTCTCTATTAATAGCCTTTGTACCAAGGATCGTTTTAAAGTTTTCACAAGGAATAAAATTATCTACAACATTAATCTAACATTAGCAATGTCCATAATTTTTAGTAGATGGACAACATAGCGAAATTGTTATATTAGCTATATAAATACTTAAAGTTCATACTATCAAAATAGCATTTCCATCTCCATTTGAGATAGCAGTATCTAACAAAGTAGTTTTGCTAGCGAGAGATTTGTATTGTTCTAATGAATATGGCTGGCTAAGTAATATTTGTCGCAAGGTAATATCTGGCTGAGTAACTGCTATTTCGGAATGTTTAGTCTCTATTTTTGAACGACTTTTTTCAAAGTTATTATCCGCATCTAAAACTGCAAGATGTTTGACAAAATTTTACATTAGAAATTTTGTCATTAATCCAAAATTACAAGATTTATATCTATATTCTTGACATACTGCGTTTATACGTCTTTTCAGATATAATCGATAGCAAAGGCTTTGTGGTTTGAAGATCATCGGTAAATTGAAAACTACTTTCAAAACTCGATGTATTGAAAATTCCAGTCCACAATTTCTCAGTGTCATTCTTCAACTGATCCGCCTGTAATTTCAATCTTAAAAATTTGCCATCTATTGTAATAGAATTTGTTATTTCCAAGTGAGTTTTCACTTAAAATGTGTCAAATCATTAATTTTTTGGTAAATGTTAAGAATATCCCCACCACCTCCGATTTTGACGAAATTAGGCTCATTTGACGCGTTTTCACTCAAAATGAACGAATCTGGCAGAAAAGTGTCGCTCTGCTCCGCGAACCGAGATATCAAGCGTTAAAGTTGGTTCTTCTTAACATTTACCTTTTGGGATATTCTAAGATTTTTCGTTCTACAAGTTTTATTGTATAAAATCTGAACAAGTTCAGCTTTTTTTTCAGAAATTTTCATAAATTTAAACATAAAATAAAAAATTTTTTAAAAATTGAGATATTATAAGAATGTTTTTCACTGGGAATATTTTACAGCACGGTTCGTAACAATCATAACCTCGCTCTCGAAACAGAATGATCGTTTCTCGGTGCTATTCCAAAAATCATCCTCGTCTTCCACGGCATTCATCTCACAAATTTCACAATGTCTACTTAACTACCAGAATTACATTCACTAATCTAGCTCTTTAGGTGAAAAATACAATGAGATAAAGTATTCTCCTGACGTTTCTCATAAAACGCTAATAAAATGCGCGGTGAATAATCCACAGTACATATGCCATGAGAAATAAAAGCTCTGTACTTAACATAGAAAACAAAAAGCAAGACACTGCCATCTAGTAGTGAAGTGAGAAAATAGACAGTAGAAGGGGGTCTTCAGGGCACGTATTACGCATTTGTTCAGAATTGATTCCGATCGGAATTATTCCGTTTCTCACTAAATTTCTATTGTGTTTTCTAGGGAAAACGGAATAATTCCAATCGGAATTGATTCCAAACAAATGCATAATACGTGCCCAGTAGTGGGATTCTGTAAGGGTGCCGTCACATGGGGCGTAACTTGCGTAAGCGTAACTTGCGCCGACCAATGATATCGTTTTACTGGAACATCAGTTCCAGTTTCGCCTAGTTATTTTACGTTTTTTACGTTATTATCGTTACGTCGAATCCAATTTCCTGCGTAAGAAACGCTGTGTACAGTCGTGTTCATTATAGTTGCGACACTTTTTCTTAGATGCGTCTCTGAACACGCAACTATAACAAGAGCTGAGAACATGATTGGTTCTTACTTGTGGATCCAACCAATTACGTTCGCCGCTCGATGAGCAGGGCTACATTCCAAAAACCATCGAAGAAAAAGTGTCGCAACTATAATGAACACGATTCTACATGTAGTAATATATGTATTGGTAACACATGTATTACTTAAATAAGCAGGACAAAATTGAAAGATGAATAATGAAATTAGGGTAAATTAAGAAACAGTTTTATATCAAATTTATTATTTATAATAGCTATTCTGTAATAACATTCTGTCATATCCAACCTTCTTGCGATATATTGATACAAAATTTTAAGGTTATAGTTGTACACCCATGGAATTTGATTCTGTCCATGGGGAAATTTTTCAAACTAAAAAGTCGCTATCTTTCTACATACTTACAGTTTATGATTAACGTAATGACCAATAAGCTCTAGACGTTACATTAATCATAAACTGCGAGTATGTAGAAAGTGGTGACTTCTCAGTTTGGAAAATTTCCCCATGGACAGAATCAAATTCCGTGGGTGTACACCTAAGGACTTTGATTCTGTCTATGGGGAAATTTTCCAAACTGAGAAGTCACCACTTTCTACATAGGCTGTGTTCCGTTTTTACTGGCAGTACTGAAAATTTATAGTTCACGTCACATATACTATACATTTTCAGTACTGGCAGTTAATATCGGAACATAGCCATACTCGCAGTTCATGATTAATGAAACGACTAAAGCTTATTGGTTGTTACGTTAATCATGAACTGTAAGTATGTAGAAAGATAGCGACTTTTTAGTTTGAAAAATTTCTCCATGGACAGAATCAAAGTCCTTCGGTGTACATTAATAGATATGTCCGTGTTGCTTGAATTTTTTGCATGTAAAATGTTTTCTTTTTCTTAAATGCCTAACATATATTTATTTTGTTTTAAATACATAAATTTTTGAAAATTACAAGTAACAGGAATGTATGCCCGCACAGGTTAGATTCGCACATAGATGATTCACACATACTAGTGTGCAGAGTATCAGTTCCACATGAAGCGTACTTTCCGAGACGCGTAAATTACAAAAACCAATCGTAAATTTGTTTAGCATTTCAACCCGTAAAATAATAGGATTTTAATGCTTCTGTCTGTATAAATAAAAACATTAAAATCTTATTAATAAACTTTACCAGTTCCACCATTTTCCGATAAGCATCACATACATTTATTTTTCAAATTAATTTCTTTTTGTTTATCATCAGAATGAAACGAAGTACATTTAACTTGATATTAAATTTAATAAAACCTTCATTATTAAGAACAAAGAGTGGACGTAAAAGTATATCTGCAGAAAAACAATTTTTTATTGCAATTTGGAAAATGGCTACACCAGATTCGTATCGGTACGTCATTAAAATATTTATACTTGTCTGTTAATTTGTAAATACAATTTAATTGTAAACATACCCAGATAGCACACAATATATATGATAAATATTAATAAACGTTTATCATAAATATTTTTTATAAATATTATAAAAATATTTTATAAATATTTTATATATATGACAGAAAAGATTATAAAAATCTTTATCTAAAATATTGTTAAAATATTTATTAAATATTTTCCAAAATATTTATGATAAATAAAGAATAAATATTTACAAAAATATTTATGTAAATATTTATAATAAATACAAATAAAATAATTAGTGGTATCGTTGAGTTTCTTATTCTTTTTTATACTATTTTGATGTACTATTGGTTCTTTTTTACTGTCTTAGTTTACACCAAGCACTTGATACTATTATAGTAATTTTCTATTAAATTATCTTAATTTCGGCAATAAATTAAAAAAATAGTATACTAAACTGGTACAATATGAATCGAGATTATTAAATATATGTATCATGTATACACGCATCGTCGAAAGTAAGATTTAATAGAAAGAATTTAATAGAAAGTTACGAGTTATAGTACGTATCAAGTGCTCGGTGTAAGCTAGGCCACTATCGTAAGTTCCTGGTCTGTTCTTTTCAACTGCATTTGAAGTGAAACAGAAAAGAACATACCAACAGCGTCACGTGAACGCCCATTTGTGGCCGACCGGCGACCGGCGACTGAGCAGCTACTTCCTGTTTCTGTTGAGCTGTGTTGAGCCACGTTGAGCGAGCCATGCTGAGGTGTGTCTATATCTATAGAATAGATCTGAAAGCCCTTGAGACCCTTAAGTAAATTGAGTATAATCCATTAGTAATCCTTGAGGAGGTTTAGTACATTAAATAGGCGGTGTATACCGGGTATATATATTCTTCAAAAAAATAAATTTAAGAGAGTTGTGGCGCCTGAACTTTGTCTGCCGGCGGTTTTTATTGATATCTACGCACGAATTAAGTCCCAGAACATGTGGAAGGAACCTTTGAATACCTTTTCTCGCTAACGTCTAACTGAGAATGATAAAAATTGTCTATGTCTATTAATATTGTAATTATTAAATAATAAATAAAATTAAAATTAATTCATAATTTTTAATTGGATTCTACTATTCCCAATCAGCAGACAATGTTTTTTTAAATATTTAAAATACACAACAATAAATATTTAAAAAATATTGTTTGCTGATGCGATTTTTAATACTAAAAAATTTTATATAAATTTAATAAAAAAAGTAAAATTTTACAAATCTTTATCATAATAATTAATAAACATTTTCAAAATATTTACCATAATATTTATCATAATAATTAATAAACATTTTTAAAATATTTATCATAATATTTATCATAATAAGTAATAAACGTGTTCAAAACATTTACCATAATATTTATCATAAATATTTTTGAAACGTTTATGATAAATATTTATGATCAGTCCAATCTACGTAAAAACATTTATTAAATGTTTATGATAAATTTTTATAAAATATTAAAATAAATATTATAAATATTTAGTAAATGTTTTATAAATATTTTGTGCTATTTGGGTAATGTCCTTTAATAATTTATAGATCAATTTGTGAAAAATTCAATGTGGGTAAAGCTACAGCGTTACGCGCTGTAAGAAGAGTATCTAAAGCAATTGCCAAATTATCTCCTCTTTTTATTACATGGCCAGAAGGTAACAGAGTAGAAGATGTTATGAAGGGATTTTTTACAACAAGTGCTTTTCCTAAAGTGTTAGGTGCCATAGATGGCACACATATAAATATAACTGCTCCACATATCAGTCCCGAAACGTATATCAATAGAAAAGGGCATCATAGTATACAATTACAAGTAATTTACGTTAATTTAATACTTTTTATGAAATAATAGTTATACAGTTATATAATTAATTATAATTAAGTTTTTGTTACTGACAGGCTATTTGTGATCATGAGCGACGATTTATTTATTGTTATGCCGGAAATGTTGGTTCTGTCCATGATCAACGAGTATTTCGTTTGTCTGAAGTCTATAATTATTTGGAAGATCCTGAAAAGTTTCCTAATAATAATCACTTAGTAGGTGATGCAGCATATACTCTTCATGAATGCTTATTAACACCATATCGCGATAATGGACATCTCACAAATAGACAAAAAAATTATAATTCTTGCCATCTGCTCGAATGGTTATTGAACGGACATTTGGCTTATTAAAAGGAAGATTTAGAAGCTTGTTATCAATTCTAGATATGGAACAAATTGATTTAATTCCTGAATTTATTATTGCCTGTTGCGTTTTACATAACATCCCACATAGCACGTAATATTTCTGTGATATCACAGAATCATTGCAATATCACAGAAATATTATATATTACTGTGAAATATCACAGAAATATTACTGTGATATTACACAGTGATAATGACATTAAAATATTCCACTGATATCACAGAAATATCACAGAAATATTATTGTGATATTACACAGTGATAATAACATTAAAATATTCCAATGATATTATTGCAATATATTGTTGCAATATTTAATTTCAAAGAACAAGGTAATGTCAAATGACGTTTTTATTATGTCTTATTAATGCAACGTCAGTATCTCTTTGATTAATTTCGATATTTTTAGTATTCTTAATATTCTTGGTAATTTCGGTATTCTATAGAAGAAATCAACTTACAAATAAAATAATTATGTCTTTACCCATTCGTGGAATAAAAGTAAATGTTAAGAAAAAAAATTAATTAACTTTATTATTAGTTTAGATATTTACTTAGTTTATTCCTTAAACTGTATATATGTATAAACTATAATGTACGCTCTTCTATGTAATCTATCAATTTAATTATTGCTTTACAACTCGATCAATACTGATTTTATTAAAAAATTACAAAAAAACCTTTGTATTTGTCTTATTGCCATTTATAATTTTTACAGGAGCACAAAATTGATTTTAATTTTTAAAAATTTTTATCATGAGGAATTTAAAAAAAAATGTTTACAAAAAGTTTTGTTAATACACATTTATTATTCACTTGGCAATAAATATTTCAAAGTATATTTAGAAGTTTTTAAAAAAATATACATTTTTACGTCATTTAATATTTACTGATCGGTACATTATTTTGTGAAATAGTTTATTCATTAATATTGATTAGACTATTATACACCACAGTAAAAGGTTTTCCAAGTTAATTAAAATATTAAATTTCCAACAAATTTTTCTTTAGATTTTACTTTTTTTTCAACTTTATTAAAAAATATGATTATATATATTCTATCATTAATTAGGTATTTTACAATGTTCATTAATTATATGTATGTATATAATGTTGCGGCTCGGTCACCGACCGTCACAACATACGACGAAAGCGAGCGCGTGCACAGCCGTTATGCGGTCCCGCCGTGTGTATAAGACTCCACGCAAACAAGTGAGTGCTGGCACCACCGCTAGGTGGCCGCGCCGCTGGAGACCTTCTCGTGAGTCAAGTGCAGCCACAGGTGTTATATCTAGACGCCACTGCGGCCGACCGGGCCGGCTCACCACGACTCACTAGCTCAGACTTCAGTGAGATTTTAAAGAAAATTGTTGCTTGTTGTAATTTGGAAACGAATACTTGTTCTAATTTTTTTCCCAATGTAACGTCCCCTGAAAAAAAAGTTGATAAACTTGTTTCAATAAACTGATTACTGATTAGTAACTGATTATATTTTGTCAGTTACTGATCAGTAATCAGTTTAATGAACCAAGTTTATCAATTTTTTTTAAGGGGTACGTGTGGAACGCTGTTCCATATAAAATTTTATATTTTTACATGTAAATAATATTTTTTATTGTTATTTAATCTTGAACATAAACTAAAATTATAATTCAAATTGAATCTTTTTTAACAAAAATGAAAAAGGATACAAGAGATTCTTTTTTGTAAATTAAACATTTATTACGTTTACATTATTGTATTCTGTTTTAATAAATATAATTATTTTTTTTATGTTTAATATATATTACATGTAACAATATGAAAATAATATTAAGAATAAAAATAAAATAAATTGAAATAATTTATTTATTTAATTTCTTGCAAAATTATTTAAATATCACATAAACATCACAGAAATATTGTGAAATATCACAGTAATATTACTATGAAATATCACAGTAATATTACTGTGATGCGTTTTCGCGGACATTTTGATATTACTGTGATATCACAGTAATATTTCGTGATATTTCTGCAATATTTCATTTGTAATATTGCAATGTAAAAGTGATATTGCTATGATATCACTGCAATATTACGTGCTATGTGGGATATGTTTGCTAAACCATGATCTTTTAATTGATATATACAAAGATAATCAATGTGATAATCCACACAATAATCCATTAAGAGACTTAAGAAATAATAATAGAGCTCAAACAAAGAGAGATGAAATTTGCAATAACTTAATTATTCGAAATGCATAAGATATATGATCTTAATCAAAATGTTTATGTTTATGTTTTTGTTTATATTTATTTTTAACTACAAATAAACTTATAAATAACATCTTGTAAAATTGTCTTGGTGTTTCTTGTATTCAATAAAAAATTAAAAAGTAAAAGGTCAGATTGAACAGATTGGGCTTTGATGTATATCTCGTAGATTCTCGGTTAAAGGAATTCGGTTTACTTGCAATTAAAATAAAATATATACATTGCATGAAATGAACAACAAAAGAGGTGCAACAAAATTAGTTACATTGATTTATTCAATAAATTCACACAAATAGAACACAATAAAAAACTTATTCTAATTTTTATCGCTATTACTTATATAATTATTACCCCTATTTTATTTTAAACTTTTTTTCATAATTATTAATTATTTTAAACATCACTCTTTTTAAATTTTAGAATTTTTTAATTACTTCTTGCTCATAATTTCGAGCATTTTTTCCATAGAAAGGAGAAATTGTTCGCGTGACTGCATCACTTCTCTGTGACGTCTCTCGATAGCGTCTTCTAAAACTTTTTTTTCTTGTCGAAGATCTTCTATATATTTTTTGACAGTTGACATTTGCTAAGATTTTTCTGCATAAAATAAAAATATTTCCACATAACATTACTAAAGAACAGTGTGATTCAGAATACATATTTTTTTTATATGAATCAGGATTCACACCTATTGCTTTGCCTTGTCCTTATGTTGTATATCAGAACGTCCCGTTTGACCACGTTGCAATTGACCACAGCCATTCACAGCAACTGGTGCCTAGAGTTTTTCCACTGTTTAAGCACTATGAGTGTGGCTGGTGATTAATTGCAAAGTAGTCAAAAAACTCCTACCCGTTGTACACCCATGGAATTTGATTCTGTCCATGGGAAAATTTTCCAAACTAAGAAGTCGCTATCTTTCTACATACTTACAGTTTCTGATTAACGTAACAACCAATAAAATCTAGTCGTTACATTAATCATAAACTGCGAGTATGTAGAAAGTGGTGACTTCTCAATTTAGAAAATTTCCCCATGGACAGAATCAAATTCCATGGGTGTACATAGCATTCTATAAAAAAAATTACAAAGTGAAACATAAAAGACAATAGGTATAAACTTACTATGCACTGGCTTTTCATCGTCCAAGTTAACTCTACTACTACTTGGACCAGCTACATCGTTACATGTATCACCTATGCTATTAAATTCTGAAGATTTTTCAGTCCTTTTTCCCGTTGAAGACAAAGTCGTTAACGGTGACATATATGGTTTGGAATGTAATAATTCATCCATGTTCTAAAATTAAATTAAAATATTCTAAATATTTTCCTCGGAAAATTTTCCAAACTGAGAAGTCCTTTCTACATACTTATAGTTTATGATTAACGTAACAACCAATAAGTTCTAGTCGTTATATTAATCATGAACTGCCTCTTAATATTCAATATAATTAAATGATTAATTAATATTCTTATTCATAGTTTTCTATTATTATTACTGATTAATACGATTGGTTAATTCAGTTTCTATCCGAGATCTCGGACCAATTGTATACAAGGCTTTAAACAGTTATTTGATTATATTGCATATTAATTAATTTAATAGTAACTTACAGAAAAATATGGCCACATTCTTGCTCCTGATCCTGATTTTTTATTATTATCTTTTATACTTTTGTATGTGCGTTTGAGTCTGGAAAACTTCGACAAACATTGCGGTTCAGTTACATCATGCCCATGTTTTGAAATTTTATTTCACTTGCCCACAGATCACTCACACGCTTGGCCAATGGAAAATCTCTATACATCGGCCGCTGTGAGTGGTGGTGGGTAAATGAACGGTGTGCAAATGAACCTTCGGGAGTCGAGTAGAGTTAGCCAATCGTTTAACTTTAAATATGTTGCGATATTAATTTCATCTTTCATGATTTACAAATATCTTCTACATTTTTAAATATTAAGAACATTATTAAATATTAAGTGTGCAAAAGCTGTAAATGCGTGATAAAGAGTATAAAATCAATATTTCAGCTCTGTATCAGCCGACACGGATCGCGCAGTCGGAGCGCGATAGAGTTAGCCAATTGTTTAACTTTAAATATTTTGCGATATTAATTTCATAACAATTGAAATTTACCTGTTTCCAAACGTTTTGCTTCCTCTGGAGTCACTAAAATAGAGAAAACTTCATTGTTCTCTGCATCTTGTAAAAAAATTTTTACTTTATCAGAAGCCATATTTTCACAAAATTGTCCCACAAAAGTTTCCTCAAGTTCGATAGTTTAAAGACTAAAAATGAAATTGAAATATAAAAGAGGAATCTTAACAAAAGTGGAATAACACAAATTTATAAGTGATTGCATCAGCAATCTTGCAAAAATTTTGTAATGGACAAACATGTATCTGGCCTCAAACAAACTCACAAGTAAATATATAAGCCACAAATAGCGGTGAACTAATACTAATTTCAAATCAGAAAAATCTTCTTTTCTGATTCCAACAAGGTTAAAGGAAGCAATAAGCGTAAAGGCTCACGTTTCATTTGAAACATTTGAAACGTGAGCGCTCGCGCTTTTGCTGCCTTACCTCGACGGAAAAAGCGTATTTGAGCGGGAATAATGACGTCAATGTCATTAAACAATCTGTTAGCGTTTACAACGCCAAATGGAACGATGAAAGCGCCGCTTATAAGTGCTTAAAGCGTGTAAGCGTCCAAACGGAACGCACCCCAGCAAGCAACCGTTTGTCTCTTCGCGCGCTCTTATTCGTTTGACTTTAATATTTTATTACTCGAAAATTATTACAAATTTTGAAAAATGGTAAAGGACTTTCTTTCTTCAGTTTCATTTGCTCTATCAACCCATGAGGGTATAGGCAGATTTTTTGGGTCATTTTGTGTACCTATGTACAGGGTGATTATTAATCTGATGACTGTTCCCACTTTTTACCATAGGAGCACGCATTTGTAATTTCTAATATAATAATATGTTAGAAATACGTATCCGTCGGTAAATCATGCTCCTATGGTAAAACATGAAAACAGTCATTAATAATCACCCTGTATATATATATATATATATATATATATATATATATATATATATGTATATATGTTTATATATATAAAACAAAAATAAAAGTGCCTTTCATTATTCATTTCTCTTGTTTCATTGCATTTACTGATTTATTGACTTAAAAGCTTTGCAAAAGAATATTTATACTACAGCTATAATGGGCGAGTTTTTAAATTCATCGGTTGATCAGTCGCATTAGGCGCAAATGCAACTTCTATAAAAGCTCTGTCGAGTCTTATTTTAAGATTGTCTTAAGCCCAAATCACACTAGCGATTAACGATTGAGATTGACAATTGACGATTACTTTTTAAACCAATCAAAGCAAAGCAGCCGCCGACTGCTTTGCTCTGATTGGTTGAAAAGTAATTGCCAATTGTCAATCGCAATCGTCAATCGTTAGGTTTGATTTGGGCTTTAAGCAACATCTTAAGATGCTAATACGGCTCTCTGATTGGTTGATGGCATCTTAAGGTGATACTTAAGACGATCTTAAATATAAGAATCGACTATGAATACCGGCCTATTTGCGCATAATGCGATTGATCAATCGATGAATTATAAAACTCGCTTAATATCCTAACTAATAAATACAAAATTACTTGTAAGTTACCATATGAGAACAATTCAGTATGTAGTACGCGTGCCACCCTACAGGACCGTGGCAGTCGCCTTTTCTCTTCCTTTCAAGACGGAATTCACGGAATTGACATTTCTCTTGATTTCTCTTTGTTTATGTTTTGTGTGGCGGACGTGTGGTATGTAGCAAGTTCACATATTTAAAAGTAAAAACTCGATATATTTAATTAATTTTTTGCATAAATAATCCAAGCACTTTGCACAATGTTATTTCAAACAACTTTACAACTGTTTACTTCATTAGATTTCACTTAATTTTTATTGATTCCGGCGGATTACTGTGATCCGTTTCATGTCATATCAAGCGTTTGTGGTGTGATATAAAGTTATATACATAGTAAAAACTGGGTATAAATGCTTATAAATCGGTGTATTAAACAAAATATTGAGTTTTATACACATAGCTATCTCGCAATGTTTTAATAACTTATTGTCTTGCTGACTTTTTTAAATATAACCTCAAAATGTTTCGTCTATAGCTTGTTCTACAATAGCAGTAAACACAAGATGTAAAGTTGTAACGTAAGAAATGAAAATTTTTCATTCTTACGAGCTCTTAAAACCACGCCTTATAACCTTACGGTCTTGTGTTTATGCTATTGTAGAACAGGCTTATGAGTGTGTTCCACTTATGCTTGCAATGCTACTGTAATCATTTTATTTCATCTTTGCTGTTTATTAAATAAATACAATGACGTTGACGAAAATTGTAGTATTAAGTGGAACACGTCTTAAGTAACAAAAGTTTTGGTATACATGTTTAAACTAGGATGCAATATAATTTTTCAATTTTTCCTCTTTTTTTTTCCTTTTTTAATTTTATTAAAAAGATACTTTATACAATATTGTTGCTTTCATTGTGCCGTTGTACTCTTTATTAGAAAATGACGAGCAAACCAGCACCCAAGACGAAGGAAGGTGCTCCCGAGGAAGCATCTTTAAAAAAACGACCCTTTAAGAGACACGGACGTTTATATGCAAAGGCGATTTTCACTGGTTACAAACGTGGATTGCGTAATCAGCATGAGCATACTGCCTTGCTCAAGATTGAAGGAGCTGGCACAAAAAAAGACTCAGATTTCTACGTAGGAAAACGTTGCGTCTATGTATATAAAGTAAGGCCAATTTGGCATAGATTGTTAATTAAGAGACATAGATCTAGTTTATTTGACAAACATGTCACATCTCTTGTGTAAAAGTGGTACAAAAATAAAAAAAATGTTATTTTTTCACATAATATTTATATTATGTGAAAATACTAAAGAATTTTTTAAAATATACAGTTTAAATATAATTTATTATTGATAGATGAAATATGTGCAAAATGGTTTCAGGCTAAAAACAAGACACCAGTGCCTGGAAAGACTACAAAGAAGACAAAGGTTAGAGCCATCTGGGGCAAAGTCACTCGTCCGCATGGTGCGAGTGGATCGGTGCGTGCTAAATTCAAGAGAAATCTGCCAGCGAAAGCAATGGGACATCGCATCAGGATTGTAAGTTAAAGAATTTACATTATAACTTTACATAGATATTTATAGAATTTTATACTGAATTAAAAATTGCCTGTGCAAATGTAAATACATACTTTTTTTGGATATTCTATTTCGTACAATTTGATACAAACATTACAATTACACATTATTTACTTAGTGTCATATTTATTGGATGTCCCATTTCAAGTAACTACTTTGTAATGTTTTTTATTTGCAATTTTAAATTCTGTATAAAATATAGAATTTTTCATATTTTATGTTAAAATGAGTAAAAATAAAGTATAAATTCTCATTCACATGAATAATCATTAAAAGTAAGATATTTTGTACTATGAGTAATGATATTCCACATATGTACGTACATGAAAATATTTTATTCGGATCATTTTTTGTTACAGATGCTGTATCCCAGTCGAATATAAATTCTCTTGTATAATGTAAGCAAATAAATAAATTTTGGTATTAAAAATCTGATGTGTAATTTTATGTATATAAAATATTTTAATTAAAAAATTATTATATTTTTAAGAATTATTCCTATAGCGACAATGCTGGGTCTGCGAGGCATTTAAATGTTCATACAACAAAGCTATTAAATATTCTTATTAAGTTAGTTTAACCTAAATCCTAAATGATAATATGCAACAATAAAATGCTAAATATTTTTCTTATTAAAATAGTATTTAAGTCCATTTTACATATAAATATAAAATAAAATTGATAGTTAATGTAAAAAATTAACTAAGTTAAAAGTTAATAATTTTTTTATTTGTTATTACTCAACTCTATTAAAATTTTAAGTTTTTATATTATACGAACAGATTGGAGAATCTTAAATGCGCGTCGTGCTCATTATTTTGTTTACCGCCATTTGCGTTTTGCATGAAACCTCTAACCTCAAAACTCGACTTGAACTCCATGTCAAACTGAAGAGCTTTCAAAGTGTTTTGAGAGATTATTTTCACCGCTGAATGCTAGGAATGGTATATAATGAAACGCCATGTGACAAAGACTGTCCGTTGAGATCATTCACGCTGATTGTGGTCTCACAATGAGAAAGAGCTATTTGTATATGCGGTCTCCTAATCCGTAATAATCAATCTGAATAGTAAGTACTTGGAGTTTTTACCAGTCGTGGTACGTGGCCGTTCACAGATGATTTCTGTATCTCGGCAAGTAAAAAAAATCGAATCGTCCCAAAGGTGAAAAGAGGAGAAGAGAAAGAAGAAAAGTGGCTTTTCTCGAATCTATTGCGATGTCACGTTCGCCGTATCTCTAAACGATCTTTCCAGTAAGCGAATCGTCCGCAATATGACAACAAATTAGCAATAGATTTGTGCACATCTACCGGATTGTTATGAAAAATCTGACATTTGTTTACATTCGTATTAAATCGTTGTCTTGTTCTAATAAATTTGCATTCTCTCTTTCTCTCTCTCTTTAATAAATGTGCACAGCGAATTATTACACAGAAACCAAACAAAATCTGTCATTTTGTAAACATTTAATGAAACACGTTTAATAGAATACATCATTTAAATGATTACAAAACTGTAGATTCTGCTCAGTTTTCGCAACCAATCTGCTATTGTATTTTGTAGACTATTATATTTTTGCTGCCATTTAAACGACAAAATTTATAAAACTTATTTTTGACAGATTTGGCTACCTGGGCTGTGAACGTGAAATCCCAACAATCTTGGACGATGTTCTGCTGTCTAAGAAACTGCTTCGATGGTCTTGGTTTCGCTGCGACTCAAGCACCGAAGCGGGAACAAAATCCCATTGCCTTAGATACAACTCATATGGGTAACTGTTGTAACTGTGACAACGAATGTCTCTTTCAAGATAAAGTCTTAAATAATTTCTACAATTATTAAATAACTATTAAAGATTTCACTGTTTGTACGATGCTATTTTTAATAAAATCATAAAAGTATAATTATGTAATTATGTCTTCATGTTTAATGGTTTTTAGCACATGTCAGACATTGTATTAAAGATAAAAGCAACATTAATAATATTATTACAGTAATTTTGTAATAGCAAGTCATAGAAATTATTTTTAAAATATCTAATGAATTGCCATGTCTTCTGGACATGTGCGTTCAGTTCACTTGTGAATCTGAAAAAATGTTCTTTTTACATAATTTATATACGCACACGCGCACACGCTAACTCTCTCAAAAGTTTCAGCATGCTTGAGATTTTTTCACATTTCGCGAAAAGTGAAGTATCTCGTTAAAAATTAAATCTATCTTTTAGTTTCGTCTCTATGATATTTCTAAATAATTTATGTTAAATAAAATTGAAAAATAGTTATTTTAATATTTTTTTAATTTAAAAAACCCTGTAATTAAAATATTATTGAATAAAAACTAAAAAAAAATTATATTAAAGTGAGTCTTTTAAATTTCAAATATTTTTATTTAAAAAAAATTGATGTGATAATTCCTTGATACTCAAACTTGTGTGAAAACTAATTTCTTATAAAATATTTGTTAACTTTGAAACTAAAAAGATACTTTAAGAAAGGAAAGAGAAAAAATGTTATAATGTACATCAGTGACATAATTTTTTATATTTTTTTAAGAACTTTCTTATACTTTTCATAAATTACGAGAAAATGTCATGCGTACTGAAACTTTTGAGCAATAGTGTATACAGGGTGTCAGGTAACGATCGCCCGTGGTTTCGTGGATTGATAGATCAAGTAAAACTGAGCAGAAAAGTCCTTTACCATTTTTTAATATTTGCCATAGTTAACGAAATAAAAATTAATAAAGTCTGCGAATAAGCGCGTATCACCGCGCGCAAGGACCGCCGGTCGCCGAGACGTAGGCAGCCACGGCTGTAGGCGCGGCGCTGTGCGGTGAGGAAGGAAAAGCAGTAGCTGTTTTTCCCTCCTCACCACACAGCGCCGCACCTACAGCCGCGGCTGCCTACGTCTCGGCGACCGGCGGGCGGTCCTTGCGCGCGGTGATACGCGCTTATTCGAAGACTTTATTAATTTTTATTTCGTTAACTATGGCAAATATTAAAAAATGGTAAAGGACTTTTCTGCTCAGTTTTACTTGATCTATCAATCCACGAAACCACGGGCGATCGTTACCTGACACCCTGTATATTCAGTTTGTATGAAAATGTCTCGACAGAAGATCTAATTTGATATTCCACTGTTTTATACAGGAAATGAGGTAGTGATAGTAAAAAATGGTCTAAGAATATGTGGAAGTGGTGGTGCCTTGACGAACGCCCCTCTTGTCCAGAATAAAAGTTATTTCGAGGTGAAGATACAACAAGGTGGTATATGGGGCATCGGATTAGCCAGGAGAGAGGCAGACCTCAATATCGTTGTAGGTGGGAAAGACTCTGAAAGCTGGGCACTTGATTCCGATGGTATTATAAGACACAACGAGCAAGAACTTTACAAGATTCAAAATCCTGTACAAGAAGGGGATGTTATTGTATGTACAGACTGCTATTTAGTTTAAACATTTTGAAAGAGTTAATAGAAAATTGAAAATTTAATAAAAAAACAAATGCTTTTAATAATAAAAAAAATTCTACATTCATCTCATTTGAATAATCAAAAATTTTTTTTTAGGGAGTATCCTACGATCACATAGAGTTGAATTTTTATTTGAATGGGGAATCCATGAATGCTCCAATTATAGGTGTAAAAGGACGAATTTACCCAGTGTTATATGGTATTCGTTGTTGTAATGAAAAACAATTGTCAAGTTTGTAACCATTAATTTTTATACGTATTTGTATTATTTCAATTTTTAGTGGATGATGGAGCTATTCTGGACTTAATTCTAGAAAATTTCATCCATACTCCGCCAATGGGCTTCGAGAAAATAATGCTGGAACAATCATTGCTTTAGCAGAGCGATACAAACAAAAGTAAAATTGTTATTGTCAAAACTGACATTCCTCGTCCAATTCAAGATTTGTTAGAACATTAGCCAAGTTAAAAATTCAAGTTAAACGTATTAAGATAAAAGTGATGTGAACAGGAAACTACAACAGTATAGTATTAAGAAACAATGTCACAAACATTTGTCATATGATAATTGCATGATAATATATTTAATCATGAAGCATGGAATAAACGATTTGCCTAACAATGTGAGAATTTATATCTATTTTTCGATCTATTCTCTACAGAGCAGAGATTGATAATAAGCAGATTTTACATAACTAAAAGAATTTTTTAGATTTATTAAAATTAAAGAGTTTACAACGTTTAAACTTTCGACTGAGTTAAATTTAATTCTATTCCGACCCGATCTGTTTATCTTACAATAACTATACATACCTTTATTTGTATAATTGTATAATAGATGTAATAATAAATATGTGTGTACAATTTGTGTAATATATATATATATATATATATATATATATATATATATATATATATATATAAAATATATGTTACGTATCCCTTGTATACATAATGATTTATTGAACCTTAAGAAACTAATGGTATGGTATATACACTGGCTTAAATAAGGTACCGACGGCTTTAGGCCTATTGTTCGCTTTATTAGGCTAGTGTCATGGCATCTCGTTAGCTATCTCTTTCATAGTTTTTTTTCTCGCTATAAATATCGTATTACACATTAAAGCTAACGTTTCAATTTTTCTAACATATCGAAAACTTGCGTCTTCTCTTTTTACATCGTCATCGTCATTCTTAGTCGTACAAATGTTTGAATAATTCAATTATTATCTATACAAACCAATATGTTTTTCAAACATACATGTAGTGAGATCACGCATATACATCCGACTTGTAAAATTCTGTTTCAAAATAAATCGTATAGTACCGCATGTAATATAATCAAACAGATTCCCAATAGATCGTTTTCTTTATTCGATATAAGAATCGATCACAGTTAAATAAACGCCCTTAATTCTGATATGAAAATGATGAGCTAAAAAGAGAAATGTTAAAGTAATCGCTGGGCGCTTATCATCGACGTAATGAGCTTTTCATCTAACGACGCGTATAAAAAGTTTCTTACGATTGTTTGTGCTGCAAGCTTCCTCAATACTTGCTGAAACATATATCAAATCTTTGGTCCTTAATATTAGTTCTAAATCATTATTAATATCATTAATGTCACACTCTTAACATTATGCATTTATACTATATAAATAGGTCATTCGATTGAAACAATGTTATTTTAATTTATTATATTATTTGCCATAATGAAATCTCTATTATTGTATTAAATGTAATGTAACCGTTTATCTTTAGCAGTTCATTTTTTTTAAATACAGGATTTTTATGGCACTCTGTTTCTTATACAACTTGCTATATGTGTGTTGTGTGTGTGCGTGCGTGCGTGTGTGTGTGTGTGTGTGCGCGCGCGCGCGCGCGCGCGAGTGTGTGCGTGTGTGTGTGTGTGCGTATGTGTATATTTATATTTATATTGTATTCATTCGAAAGACCATCCTTACACCCTCAAGAGAGCCTTCATAATCTATTATTAACTAATTATTAGATACATAACTCTAACAGTTGTATTATATTTACTTTATGACTGGATGATATGAGATATTTATAATGGTAACCCATTCTCTCTCTTTCTCTCTCTCTCTTTCGATCGCAGTCGCCTTATTGCACTTTCATTGCATGTAAAGTCTCAACATTAATTGTTTGTTAAAGTAGCATGACTAATTTCAATATACAAACAATGATCACATCCGACGCATTATATCGTCGCTCAATTAAACTATGTAGGCCTGCGATAAAATAATTTAAATAATTTATGAAATTTTATATATATATATATATATATATATATAAGCGGGATTTTCGTTATAACGATGTAATCATCTGAATGTTGAACGCTGCTTAGAAAATATTATAATTAATGAACAGTGTAGCACATTCTACAAATTGTATATTGTACAAATTAACCGAATATAGGGCCGTTAATCGATCGTTCTCCCTATGGACAATGTATAAAGCAACGATGGAAAATGGATATCTTTTTTTTCCATTTTTAGACATTTTTATCAAAAACATACGTATACATCAATTAACATATCATTTACTATAGTTAGCATTTTTATCATTTAAACATTTTAAATGATACAAAACATTTCCATACAGAGCTAATGTGAATTCGTTTCAATTATGGCAATACAAATAATTTGGTTAAAAAATATATACTTTCAGATAATATTTACAAAAGTGTAAGTCGATATCCATATACCTTTTAGTTACAAAGATATTTTAATGATACAAAAAATTGTATAATGCATATGCTAAAATGTACAAACGTTGAAAAATTGCCTTTGCCCCATTATTCTTAGTTTTCTATAAATGACAATGTGTGAATGATAACTTGAGATCTCACAGGTTCTCTTCATTTTTTAACCAAAACGTGATCTCTCACTGACGTGATTAAAATATTTGTGCAATAATTAGCAGTATTTGTCGTATATATTTGTAAATTCAATACAATAATTATTAAAATTATATAATTCAACGTTTATACATTCCAAACTATGAGCTTTCTGATTCATGTATTCTTTCTAATGAGAAATTTTTCAAAAAGATTTTTTAAACTAAAAAAATCGTCTGTGATTTAGATTGATTCACGTACAAAAGATGTACCCACTACAAGTTTTTGTTAGAGATGAAATACAAACTTTGGAAAAAATATTTTGGAAAATGCAGAGAAACAGGATTTTATAAATGACAATATAAAATAAAAATTAATTTTCATTTTTTTCTCTAAAAGATTACATTTGTCTTTTTCTTTTGACTGTAAACAATTATCACCTGTATAAAATGTAGTGAGTTATAATATATGTATATCTACATATATGAATGTAATCAATATATATGAATATAATCAACATTATATTATAGCAGCGTGTTACAACACTGTTTATGTAAATTCTCAGATAGAATAAAAACAAATATCTGTATAGAGTTCATACAAAAAAAATATAAAAATTAATAAACGTAAAAAGGTATGTACAAATTAATGTTAGAAAAAACATTATTTGGCGCATATGGCAATAATTTGCAGATGAGTCATAAATGTAAAAAAATCAGCGACTATCTGTATAGTTGTAAGCAAAAATATGTTATATGGAAGAACCTTTATAGAAAATTTGCGAGCATTTTACGATAAACAATCTTTGCAATTGTTAGAATCGACTTTCTTCATTCTAGATTCTCTTCTATTTCAACTTGTATTATCCTCCGAACTGGGATTTTTTTGTTTATTAGTATTCACATTTTTTACGCGACTAAATAGCGACCAAATTAGAATAAAAAAAAGCTCGGTCCCGATTATCTTAGAATAGAACAAATCATATGTATTAGATAATAATTTTTATGTTTTTAGCTGCTGTCAAGATACTGTCAGGTTCATCACGTTAAGGTCTTCAAACCTTTCTTTGGTCTTATCCAAGTACATTTCTGTGTTTTGGTAAAGTTTACGCAAACAAATGTGTGATGATTTATACGTAAAATATTCTGTTTCAAGGATGCTTCCCTGAGACGCTCAGATCCAGTAACGATGCTTGGTATCGAATCGCAAAACATTGAAGATTGCTGAACAATGTACTCACACATCATTCGTTATCCGTGGTATCTTCAATGACAGAATCCCAGTTGAATTCTGTGGCACTTTGCCTCGATGGCAATTCACCGAGGTGTTGGAATCGTTGTACGAAATGTGGATCACGATCTCTAAGCCGTTTAAATCTTTGAAAAGCGAGATTCTTCGCGAATTCGTAAAGCTCCAAGTCCAGACTGTTGAGTCTACGCACGGCATCCAATTGTTCCGCGCTAAGTGTTGCCATAGTGGCCGCGCTAAGGGTAGCGTTGTGCTGCTCGAATGCAACCGCAAATCGCATTTTGAACGTTTCCTCAAAGGTGTACTGCCCCACCTAATATGTAAGTTTATTTTATCATTAATATATAAAATATAATGTAAGAATTTATATTTGCACGCACGCACGCACGCACGCACGCACGCACGCACGCACGCACGCACGCACGCACGCACGCTCGCACGCACGCTCGCACGCACGCACGCCGCCGCACGCACGCACGCTCGCACGCACGCACGCTCGCACGCACGCACGCTCGCACGCACGCACGCTCGCACGCACGCACGCTCGCACGCACGCACGCTCGCACGCACGCACGCTCGCACGCACGCACGCACGCACGCTCGCACGCACGCACGCACGCACGCACGCACGCACGCTCGCACGCACGCACGCACGCACGCTCGCACGCACGCACGCTCGCACGCACGCACGCACGCTCGCACGCACGCACGCTCGCACGCACGCACGCTCGCACGCACGCACGCACGCACGCTCGCACGCACGCACGCTCGCACGCACGCACGCTCGCACGCACGCACGCTCGCACGCACGCACGCTCGCACGCACGCACGCTCGCACGCACGCACGCTCGCACGCACGCACGCTCGCACGCACGCACGCTCGCACGCACGCACGCTCGCACGCACGCACGCTCGCACGCACGCACGCACGCTCGCACGCACGCACGCACGCTCGCACGCACGCACGCTCGCACGCACGCACGCTCGCACGCACGCACGCTCGCACGCACGCACGCTCGCACGCACGCACGCTCGCACGCACGCACGCTCGCACGCACGCACGCTCGCACGCACGCACGCTCGCACGCACGCACGCTCGCACGCACGCACGCTCGCACGCACGCACGCTCGCACGCACGCACGCTCGCTCGCACGCACGCACGCACGCTCGCACGCACGCACGCACGCACGCACGCACGCTCGCACGCACGCACGCTCGCACGCCGCACGCACGCTCGCACGCACGCACGCTCGCACGCACGCACGCTCGCACGCACGCACGCTCGCACGCACGCACGCTCGCTAATAATAGTATATTAGCAAATTAATTAATATTTTTTAAGTATAATTTTTATATTTGATTAAAATATACTTTTTATTTAACCTTCCATTGTCTCGTTCGACAAACGAACGTTAGGGCTCTCGTATAAGCGCCACGTTGGCCTATATGTGTGTCGCTGCTTAGTGCAGCAATGCCATTTAGGTTATTACATAACCTATACCCGTTTTGGAGATATTAATAAACAATTATTGTACATATTTGGAGAGCCAAATTAATATCTAACTTTACCTTAGTACCAACAGTTTTGTAAAAGCAGATGATATCGACCAACTTATTGATTTAGCTATTACAGTAAATGAGATCTGGCAATAACGCGAGTTCTGTTGACTATACGTATTTGTTCTCGCCATGGCCGCGGCGCTCAGACGTATCACACGTTTAAAGCATTTAATAAAAAATTTACGAAATAAAATTGAGAAAACAATCATACAAATATAATTGTGAAAGTTGTAAGTAAAAATTCAAAAAGTTTCATAGTCGAATTTTATGCCACGTTTATGCAATTAAAAAAATTGTGACCTGAGCGTCCGCCTCATACGAGAACAATGGAGGGTTAGAACTGTAATTATACTGTTTTATTTGTTCATTGACTGATGTAAGGACCTTAAAATGTATTTCATATTACAATCTATATCAATTTTTCTAAAGCATTATTTTAAAAAATTATAACAATAATATTAATAATAACTTGAATTATCTAACATGAATTGCTGTATTATGAAATTGAGTTGTTAATGTCTTATTAAGTTCACAGAGATCAAGGCTAGCAACTTCAACAACCGATAATAAGTCATAATACTAAAAAAAAGATAATATCTATGCAAATTATGTATGTGGTGCTATAAAAAAATATGTGAAGAAAATAATATCCATTAATTACAATATTACTCAAGTAAAAAGATTCGTAAAGGGAGTATGCAGCGTTACTTTATTTGAATACTTTAAAATAATATGATAATAAGATAAAATAAAATATAAATTATGTAAAAGACAAATTTTTGTTAATATTTAAACGATTGCATTTAAACAAAGAATAGTCGTAAACAAAACAAGATGTTAAGAGTAACAGTGGTTAGTTTATGAAATAGGTCTTCTCTCTCTCTCGCGCGCGTGTCGCCAGATGTTATTAGGAGGGGAATTCTCATAAATATTTATGTCGAGGCGTCTATTCTTAAGTCTACCGCGAACGTGACTAACGAAGAATAACAATTTTATATGCCTTACAATACTTGTAAAGGAATTAAATAGGTCCTCCAGTTTTTTCACACAAAAGCTTAAATAAATTTTAAAAATAAGATTGTGATTAACATAAATTTAAGCATTTTTGAATTTTTCAAAATTTTATAGCCGTATAGTTTTTCTGACTTTACGACACAATAACTTTCTAAAATAGCAACGAGTCTTATAGAAAGGAGAAATTTAAGTAATTTAATTACAAATAAAGTACATTTTAAAATACTATTTTTAAATAAAAAAATGGAATTTAAAAATTAGAATTAAAAAAATCAAGTTTTATCATATTATTTTCGTATAATAATATGAAATATTCACAAACTATGCAAATATGATGTTATAATGATGAAAATGTGGCAACGTTGCTCATTACTTTATTTAAATTATTATTGTAAACAATTCTTTTTCAATTTTTCCCATATGCACATTAAAAATTTACAAAACAATATTTTTAAATAATAAATTATTATTTTTATTAAATTAATAAAATGTAAATTCAATTTTGTTTATTGTTAATTATTTTGAACATGCCAATGTCAAAAGCTCCTTTGTTAAAGGATATATATAAATAAAAAGTCACAAATAAAGATTCCTCTTTCATTTTTTTAAACTGGTGAATCTCCTTAATATTTAATAATCTGCTAAATTTGTTGCTGCTTCCTAAATAATATTCCGCGCGCACGCACGTGTAATAAATTCAACGCATTTTTTTTACGATAAACGCTACGTGAGTATTGTAGAAAAATGTAATAGGAACAATAAATTTCTAATAATGATAATGACAATAAAATCAATTGTGTGTGTGTGTGTGTGTGTGTATATAAATAGAAATGTGTTGTATACCTTCTGATATTCGGTCAACATGAAGAAAGGCATGAATTGTAAGTTGTGCTTAGCACTGGCCAACATTAGACGGTCTTTATCGGCTTTGCTGAGAGTCGAGTTGTAACAGCCGACCATCGATAGATCTGCGAGCATTCTAGTTTGACGGTTTCTCGCCAAATTGTAGGGACATTCCATAAACTGTGCAAATATAATAATATCATTATTATTAAATTTCCTAACCAAGTTTTCTAAACTGTATCAATAGTTGTATTCTTCATTTTTCATCTAGTACTTTTCAAATTTAATCTGTTCTCTTTGCTCATATTGATAATTCAAGCCACAAGTACAATGCGTTTATTATAGAAGAGGGCACACAACAGTGTTATCTAACAGAAAAAGAAAGAGTACTTTTAAGATAAGATGAAATTTTTATCTTAATGTGTTTAGATTAAGTGAGCTAATAAAATAAGGAAAGATTGTGAATGAATGGAAATAGAGGATGATAAATGTTAAATTAGTTATTAAAATTAAGGTTTACTGATTCATATATATATGTGGTTAAAAAGTATTATAAACCAAGTCCCTTCTTGACAAAGAAGTTATAGCAAATAAATTCAATCTATTCTGTTTCTTATGTATTTAAAGACATAAAACGTCTAACAAACAAGTCGTTATAATTAACGTTAATAAGAAGAATCAATGTCAAACGAAAGAAATGCAAATCGCGAAAGACATCGTTACCTCTTCCAGGGTAACACCTTTCCAATTGGGGCCATCGTAACACTGGGGTATATTTGCTTGAGTACCTCCGCACCAGTGGCGAGCACCTCTCCACGTAGCACCTCTTTGCACATGCCTAAATTCGGAGAGATATCTTGCAACGGGATCCCTTATAATAGTTACGTAAAAGTAACGGCGTTTAATGCCTTCCCCTTCGATTTTATTGAGCTCCATGTCTACGCAATTCGTTAATTCAGTCCAATCCGCGTGCAATCCACATTTCCAGCCGGTGGAATATCGCGAGAATAACCAGTTTTCGTTACGATTTGGACGGAAACAGAAGCAACGCTTGCGCCGTCGTTGACACGAGCACGGTCTCTGCAGCTCTAGATCTCGCACCAGATGTTTACCAAACAATGTGCCACCTTTGGTTAAAATAAGGACAACGTTATGCCTTGGACACAAATAATATTTTTTTATAGTAAAAAATTGTGTATTCTAAATTATAATTATAGAAAATATTTTTACATGCATTAGTAGCAAATTTAGATTAGAATTTATTTCAAAGAGGAAGCTTTCCAGCTTAAGAAAGTGGTGAAAAGTTGAAGAGTTTTCATTCATATATCTTTTAATATAGGAGTTTTTAGAACATTACCATCTTTAAAATAATAAATAATAAATAAAATTTAAACAATAAAAACAATAATTTGTTATGCAAGGACAATTTTAGTTATAATATTAATAAATGCTAATATGAAAAAATTTGTTTTCCAAAATTCTTATATTTCTTGCAATTGAAACTCTTTAAAACTCTTCTTTCTTTCAATAAAATTCAATGTTATTTTAGAAAATTATTTCAAAAAAATTTTATAATCAAATTAAAAAAATCCGGAATGTCTATATATTAATTATAAAGTTAGATCAAAATTTAATCGAGTTGTTTGTATATTTTATGAAGAAACTAAAGAACCTCCTTAAAAATATATCTGTCAAATATAATATGTGTGTGTGTGTGTGTGTGTGTGTGTGTGTGTGTGTGTGTGTGTGTGTGTGTGTCAAATAATTTTTATTATACATATACATAACAGTATTGTGCGATACTTGATCATTTAAAAAATAAAATTTTACTATTGCAAATATACGTTGCAATAAAATGCATTTTAATGAAGGAAATTTTTTTAATACAAAGAGAACAAAGACGCAGAGGATACGAGCATGCAGCATACCAAATAACTCCGCATATCTGAATTATTCTTTCTTTCTAAAATAGGGCTTGGGATTTTAAGCATGCCTGATAAATAATGTAACGATTCAAGTGTACAAAGGCCAGATGCCAAAAGGAAGTGACATTACTTTATAATTTTCTATTGCATCAGACATTTTTTTTGAAAAAAAAAAGTTGTAGAAAAACTTTTTGTTGAAAATTAAAATTTTACACTCATGTTTTAATAAGACAGTTTATACACTTGATATTACTAAATTATTTAAAAGTCTGAGAAACTAATAATAGTGGCAATTAAAAAAAAAAGTTTCTTTTTCTTATGCAAGCAGACAGTAGATGTAAAGTGAAAAACACTCGACGTATAACACTTGCCTGTTTTTTGTATATGAAGGAAGACCATAACGTCGTGAGCGTTAATGTCAAACTGAAAAGTATCATTGGCAAAGACATCATCGTAGCCTAGGCTACCTTGGATGCTCTGCAACTTGAAGGCAGGATGCACCGAGAGCAGGCCGTTCCTGTCGAGCTCGACGGATACGGAAGACAATGCGGCGGAACCGACGACGACGGGCGGCACAGCAGCGGCGACGGACAGGCTCTCGGACAACCTAACGGGCTCTTTGATCTCACGACTGGTCAACGCGCACACGTGATCTGGGCAGAAGTAGCCCAGGTAGACGATTCCAGTCAGCGCGAGGAACAAGCATATTCCGACGACGCTGCGTAGACGGTGTCTGCGCGGGTGCCGCGACTCCATTCTCGTCGTCGCGGACCACCCGTTGCATATATTTGCTTCCTCCTCGTCCTCCGACACCGACGTCGACGCCGACGCCGACGTCGATGCCTCCGCCTCCTCCTTTTCCTCCTCGACCTCCCGTCCCTCTGACGACGCGATGAGCACCTCGAGCTCGCTAATAGTAGCGTCTATCTCCGTAGCATCGAGTACACCCGTTCGTCTGCCCATTATTATTATTTTTATTATCGTCACCCATGTTTCGCGCTGCTGAGGGCAGCTTAGTTTCGCCAATGCCCTTAATGAAGAATGATAACGCACTGCCGCGTATTACCGCCGACTACCATCGTGTCCTGACACCATCTTCTTCTTTTTATTTTGAGCTTTGGATTTCAATTTCAGATCTGACACCATCTACAGCTGGCCGTAAATACACTCGCATCGAACACGTCAGCCATGACAAAAGTAAACAAAAATTTGCACAAACTGTCTCCAATAGGGATTGACAAGAGTTGACCCGTCAAAAGTCACAGAACATATACTATGAGAAATGAAAGCTCTGTACTGTACTTAACATGAGAGAAACAAAAAGCAAGACACTGCCATCTGATGGTGAGGTAGAAAATTAAATGGACTGTAGAAGGAAGTGAGTTCTATTCACGGACTTATGCTCAATGCACACAGTACGCGTCAACGCGTTATGGCTCTGGGTCCCAGGGACCCTATTCTTGAGCACATACGATTATTTTCGTATACGAATAATTTCGCATGAAAGTTTTCGCATGCGATTGGTGAAGTTAATTCTTGATCACTATACGAATTAACGTAGGAAAACTAATCGCATACGAATACTAGAGCGTTGTTGCCAAATCTTTATGAAATGAATGAACCAATGAAATACTAGCTTTAGTTATTCTTGTTGATACATAAGAAATCTGTTGAAAAAAAAAACATTATAACCTGTAAATTAATTTCCTATTAGTCATTATTTCGGAGATAAAAATTTAAGAAGAAAACTACACGATTAAATTATTTAGATTGTATTGTAACCTTAAAAAAAGGTTACACATATCGTTTACGTTTACGTTTAAGTAGAAATTGAAAATTAAATTTCATTGCCTATTAAATATTTGTATTGCATACAAAATATTGAAATCGTTATAATATAAGGTAATTATAAAAAATTATTTCATTATTTCATTAATTATTTATTTAAATTTACTTTTCATTGAATTTTATACTTCCTGCTACGATATTTACAAATTACCCAGATAGCACACAGCATTCAAAAAGAATTCATTTTGAAATGCAAAAAGAATTCTTTTCCTAACTTTTTTTTCTTTTTCAGAAAAAGAATTCTTTTTGCATTTCAAAATAAACTCAGTATTGGTGACATAAATCTGAATTTTTTTTTAAAATCTTTTTGAATTCTCTGTGCTATCTGGGTAAGTAATAATTTTTTATATCTGTATTTTTAATTTATATATATATATATATATATATATATATATATATATATACACACACACATATATAAAAGATGGCTGAAAAACGAGTAGGAAATATATCAAATGGACAAAGAAAAATTCTTATTGAATTTCTGAATAATCATCCGGAATTAGTGTCGGCAAAATTTACATCAACATTTTCATATAAAGATGCTCAAAAACTATGGTGTGAAATTACTAATATATTAAATGCCCTTCCTGGAGCTAAAAAGACTTGGGAGCAATGGCGAAAGGTAAATATATGCGGTAACTTTATTATATATATATATATATATATATATATATATATATATATATATATATATATATATGTATAAAATAAAAATAATACATAAAATATATATAAAATACATATTATACACAAAATAATACATAAACGTAATCTGTGTAGTTTTTATATGATAAACTTTACTTTTGATCAATTAATTTTTTTTGTAATCTTATAGACTTGGCATGACATGAAAAACAAAGTAAAAGGAAAGAAAGCAGATATCAATCGAAGTTTAAAAAAAACTGGAGGAGGTCCACCATCAGAAATAAACATGACAATGATAGACAACGATGTAGCTAATTTGATTGGACCTACTACTATATACGGTGATGCTACAGTTGACGAATCTATTGCTGAATTTGTAAATATCTGAGTATAGGATACACTTTATAAAAAATTGATTTTAGATAGTGTAAAACTCTGACGGGTTATTTGAATGACCGCCTTTGGCCTTGTGGTGCGGTTCCATGGACGGATATGGTTACGCCATACGCGAAAAGTATCCGTCCAATATGGGACCGTACCATTAGGCTCAATAGTCGATGTCTAAGCATGGGCGCGAAATACGAATTGTAGTTTGATGGAAATCTTACAATAGTTTGCCTTACAAAATTAATTTCTTTTTCTAGAATTTTGAAAACACTGAAAATACCGAAATTGAAAATACATTGGGTTTTAAAGAGAACAATTCAGATATATCAACTGCATCAATAAATAATAATATATTAAAGGATATTACGTATAAAAGTAAATTTTTTTATTTACTTATTTGTAATTTAAATTTTTATTTTACAAGTATTATTTTTAGATGTTTATGATATTTCTTGTATCAACTTTTATTTATTTTGTAGGAAATGTTGACTTAAATACAAAAAAATGTGTTCAAGTAAAGTCATCAATTAATTGCAACAAAGAGCTATTAATATCTAAATCACGTCAGTATATTTATATCTAGTTCTAAAGTCAAATATTTTTCAAAAATAACTTTTTAATGAAAAATGTTGATCTTTTACAGAATCAGTGGAGCCTTGTGTTTTCATATCAGATGAATCAGTCAATGGACAAGCCAATGAAGATACAAATATAAACAACACAAAATTAAAAAATCAAAATATAAAATCAACTATAACAACAGCAGTAACACATAGTAATATTTTGTATAGTAAATTGTTTTTATATAATAAATATATTGTATTACTTAATAAATAAATTATATTTTAGAAGGTATTAAGAAATGCAGACAAAACACATCTCACAGTCAGCAACGTACTACAAAAAAAGGATATTTTGAAAATACTCTTTCGTATACAAAATGTCTAAGCACAAATATGGAGAATGATATGAAGATGCGTGAAGAATATTATAATAAAAAACTTAAATTTATGGAACGTGATGTTATAGCAAAAGAACGAATTGCTGCGACTATTGAAACTTTTTGTGCAATAAATCAAGAAAATATAACTTACAAAGAAGTAGAAAATTTGGAAGACACAGGTTATTAGTTTAAAAGAAAAATGTTTATTAATGTTTATTTTTTTTAATGTTTATTTTTTATTTTAAACTGATCAAAATTGTTGTGCCAAAGCTGCACATAACTGATAATTGTTAATACATAAGTTGTTAATACATAGTGCAATATTAAATGTATTATGTGTTATGTGTTCATTATATGCGTGTACAAAATATTATTATAAGCAAAATAAAATTAAACAAAATGTTATATAATTATTGCATTATTGATAGATTTATATTTAATTTAAGAAAAAAATTTCTAATTATACGGCGTTGCATTACTCTTGCTTTTGTAAGATCAGGATTTAAACGCCCTACAGCAGCTTCAACTTCCATTGGTCTCTCATTCAACATACCAAAATCCATATGTAAATCATAATCATCATCTGGAAGAGGTAAATTATTTTCTACACACATATTGTGCAGAACTACACATGAATTTATAATTTTAGAAGCCACGTTTGGAGTATAATGAAGTACACGGTGTTTCAACAAGCAACGAAAGCGCATTTTTAATAATCCGTTGCATCTTTCAATAATTGAGCGTGTTCTTTTAAAACATTGATTATAACGTTCTTCTGGAGTAGCCGGTTGAACATCATTCAGTGGAGTTAGAAGCCATGGTCTTAGCGCGTAACCTGAATCACCTAACGTACAAATAAAATAAATTTTTTATTATAAATGTAAATATTTAAATAAATGTAATAAAACGTATAATGTATACAAACCTATCAAATAAAAATTATCATGCCCTCGTGCATGTAAAGTTTGCATCACTGGCAAAACATTGCAATGATTCCAGATAAAACTATCATGACAACTTCCAGGATATCGAGCATTAACATTTAAAATTTTCATTCTTGAATCACAAATCTATAATAAAATAATAATATAATCAAATAAAATAATTGTAAATTGTATGTAATTCCATTACAACTGATAGATATAATATGAATCTTACATAAACATATATATTTTACATATTTTACATATTTTATATTATATATTTTATATATTTTATGTATTTTTTTATATATTTTAATTTACATTTTTATACTTTATATACTTTATTTTATATATTTTATATTTTATATATTTAAATATTATATTTTATATATTTATTACTTACTAACTGTGTATTTATGGAATGGTATCCTTTTCGATTTACATATACATGTTCTGGATACATTTCATTGTTCTTTGAGGGTGGAAATATAGCCACGTGAGTACAGTCTATACATCCTACGACACCTGGGAATCCATATTCTGTGTAAAATCTATAAATACCATATTAAAATAACTCAAATAATTTTAAATCCATATTCTATATAAAATATATAAATGCCGTATTAAAATAAATAACTCAAATAATTTTAAATAACAACTAAATTTAATTAATTTTTCGTACGCATTACGTATGGTCGTAAGCTCTTCTAAATTCCTCGGAAAATAAACCCATTCGTTAAACACATTGGGGTGATTGAGTACTATGTTTACATCTCGAATACAACGACTTACAGAGGATTGACTAACTCCAATATATCCATTGAATCCAATACCTAACTGATAACTTCCAACTGCATAAAATCTAAGAGCAGTAAATACCTATAAAAATAAAAGTTGTTATAAATACAAAACCTAAATAATATAATATCTGAAGTATAATATTTATAACATATTAATTATTACATGTTATACAGCTTTTCTTTTACCTTTTGTTCCGCATCTAATGCTGATCTTCTTGAAATTGGATCACTATATTCCTCTACTATGTCAATTACCCTTTGTACCATATCTTTACTTAAACGAAATAATCTCATAAACTCCAAATTATTTAATTCAAATGGATCATTACGTTGAAATCTTTCTCTATTTTCAAACACAATGTTTGCATTTTCCAAAACATTTATTACATTAAAATTAATTAACCTTCTTAAAACCGCCATTGTTATATGAAATTTTTACTATTATATAAAATTTTGGTTATTTATCGCATACGAATCTTTATTTCGAATGCCATGACCCATACGATGTAAATCGCATAATATTTTTCGAATACGACCGCGTAGTAATCATTCATGAATACCAACTGTTAAAAGTCGTATACGAAACTGCCATTTTCGTATGCGATATATGTTCAAGAATAGGGCCCCTGGTCTGCCACATGATGTAAGAAACAAGGTGAAACAACGCGCATCGTCGGCGGCTCGATGCGCGGTAAGAGGCGTGGCTCGATGTGGTGAGCCAATGAAATTTGGGTCCAAATATATCCGCGCAATTTGAATACGAAACAATTATATGTAGTCACACGTACTTAAATTGTAGATGTTAGTTGTTAAAAAAAATAATAATTGTAGTTGTTAAAAAAAATAAATATAAAAATGTAAAAATACTTGAAATTTGTTATCTTTAACACAAATTACTGTTTCAATAAACACTGTTGTTATAAACATGAAATACAACAATTTAGCCATAGGCATAAGCTCATTCTTATAATTTTCCAAATTTCTTCTAATCCAAGTTTAAAAAATTTGAAATAACAATTATCTCAATTTTCATTAATGTACAAAGTCTCAACTTTATCTTCACGTTCTTCCTTTTTTAGTAGCTTTGAATTTCTCCGATTCACCGATTATTTCCAATTCACGTATAAATACAAGTATAAATACGTCTCAGTACCGGAGCCGTAGCCATATTGAATCTTAAAATTTGGACCCACTTCTGATTGGTCTAGAGTATGGTCTACTGCGCATCTGGTTACTTGTTTCACCTTTCTTCTTACATCATGGTCTGCCAGAGCCATAACGCGTTGATGCGTCCCATTGACGTATGAATATCTGGACGGAGCCTAAAGGCGCGGGGAGTGAACATTTTAGGGGAGGAGGGGGCCGCCATATTGTCTGGCGACATTAGTACTGCCATCTGTGAGTAGACTAAGGAAACAACTGTGTTTTCGTCTGTTTTCGTCCAGTGCTCCAGTTTCTGTGTGACGTGTGACGTGTGTTGTGTACAAAAAAAGTTACCTTAAAAAATAATTTGTAAAAAATGCCGCTTTGTATTGCAATCGGTTGTTGCAATAAAAGCTACCGAAAAAGCAAAGAGCAAATTAATATTGAAAAAAATATTGCAATTACATTTCACCGGTAAGTACTGTATATTTATAACCTACAAAATAAAATTTGCTTCTATTTTATATATTTAAATAAAATAAGATTTAATGAAAATGTTTTTGCTGCTTGTGTCTGAGCGTCGAACATTCTCGTTGATTCATATTAATAATGTAGATCCTTTGTATCCATTATACATTATCCGTCTTTCAAGTTGTTATAGGCTTATTGACGGAAGCTCCTCGCGTGAACCGCGTGAACGTTGTTTTTACGCACGGACTTCGGTGGATTGAAACGTACCTTGCATGCTACTATTTATTTTATATACAATTTAGTTGATATGTGTGTTTCATTAGATTTCCACAAGATGAATCAAAAAAATTAACTTGGGCTAAAGTTATGGGCCTTCAGATGGAATGTTTACCCAAGTCTTCACATTTATGCTCGTTGCATTTTTCGGACGACGACTTCGATCGCAGTTCCCTGACACGAATAAGATTGAGAGAAAATGCCATTCCAATTGTAAATGTCGTTTTATTTGAATTATATTATTTTATTTATGTGAATATAATTCTGTTTGAAAAGTTTATTCGAGATCACGTAATTGATATATTCAAATTATCAAAAAATCATTAGATTATTATTATATAGCATTTATAATATAAAATCTATGGATAAATGTATATATTAAAAGAAATTTTATATTTACAGTCAAATATTTCAAAAGTTGCGGGTGCAGAAGAAGTCTCTTTGCAAAGTAATACATTGTCAGCTACATCAACAGAGTCGGTGCACGAGGATGATTCGATTGTGAGTACTTTTCTCGAGCATAAGATTCATTATATTCAACTAAGTGCAATGAATAAAATTTTAAATGTTATGTACAATTACAGTGCGAGCCGGAAATAAGCAGAATTACATTAAAAAGAAAAAGAGAAGAAGAGTCTACTTCATTTGGTGTGTATACCGACCACCACGGAAAAAATTATTGCGCAAAACTTTAATGCACCAAAAGAAATATTATGAAAGGCAAGTGCAAACATTAAAACAAAAAAATAAGCGCTATGAGAAACGGATCGCGCAATTGAATACAGTTCTAAAAGAACTCAAACAAAAAAGTTTATTGGCAGACGAACATGCCGATATATTAAAAACAATAGGTAAGAGTATTATACACTTGTTGAAGCGTTTAACAGCAAAGAGTAAAATATCAAGTAGCAAAAAAAAATCTCTTTCTAAAGAATATTCTCCTGAGCTTAGAAAATTTGCTTTAAGCTTGCATTATTACTCACCTAAAGCATACAACTATGTACGCAAACATTTCAATTCATGTCTTCCACACCCAAAATCAATAAGTAAATGGTACAAATCGATTAATGGAAATCCCGGTTTTATGCAAGAAGCATTAAATAGTATTTCTGAACGGGTAAAAGCTACAGATTATCCACTCTTAGGCACCTTAATTTTTGATGAAATGTCGATTAGACAACATATTGAATACGATGGTAAAAATTATAGTGGTTACGTTGATTTTGGGGATGGAATTATAAACGACAATACTAGCATTGCCAAAGATGTCTTGGTTTTTCTTTTTGTGTGTATGAATGCTGCATGGAAAGTACCTGTGGGCTATTTTTTTATTAATGGAATTACGGCTGATCAAAAAAGTGGTTTGATTAATCAATGCATTTGCTTACTGCATGATACTGGTGTGAAAGTGGTTGGATTAACTTTTGATGGTGCTACCACAAATTTATCCACGGCAAAAAAATTAAAATGTAATTTAATGTCAACTGCTTTACAGACTTGGTTTCCCCATCCAATTACAAATGACAAAATATTTATTTTTCCTGATCCATGTCATATGATAAAGCTTATTCGCAACTTGTTTGGAGATATGAAAGTAATTATTGATGGATTAAACCAACTTATCCAATGGCAGTACATTTTAGATTTACATAATCTACAAAAACAAGAAAACTTACATTTAGGAAATAAGTTACGGTCAGCACATATTCAATATAAAAAACAGAAAATGAAAGTTCGTTTCGCTACTCAGTTATTTAGTAAATCTGTTGCTCAAGCACTTCAACTTTGTAAAGAAAACTTATGTCTTCCACAGTTTCAAGATTGTTCAGCAACAATAGAATTTTTATCCAAATTTAATGATTTATTTGACATTTTTAATTCCAAAAACATGAATCAGTTTAATTATAAACAACCTATTAACTCTTGGAATTATACAAAAATAATGGACAAATTAGACGAATGTAAAACTTATATTTTGAATTTAAAATTGCAAAATGGGACTCCAATTGTTGATTCTGTAAGAAAAACGGGGCTTGTTGGATTTTTGATATGTATCGAAAGTTTAAAAGGCTTATATAATGAAGTTTGTGAGAAGCAGGAGCTTTTGAAATATATACCAACATACAAAATAAGTCCAGATCATATTGAATTATTTTTTGGTTGCATTAGATCCAAAGGAGGCTATAATAATAATCCAACAAGTCGCCAGTTTAAGGCAGCTATTAAAAAATTGCTAATTCATTCCGAAATTCGAGATTCGGGCTCTGGTAATTGTATACCTCTTGAAAACATAGCAATTTTACACGTAACTTCTTCACAAAATAGTGAACAAATAATCAATGCTTCTACTCCGTTCAATTCATTAAATGATGATCTGCAATTAAACTGTAATGTGACTGCAGACATTATAGAAGATCACGGGTACTTTCCAGACATTCGTAGAATCACCGAATTTTCTTCAAGAATTATTGTATATATTGCTGGATTTGTCGTAAGATATCTTAAAAAGTCATTGTATTGCGAAGACTGTGTTCATGCGTTAACTTCAGATGATAAAAATGATGAAAATTCTATTTTGATACAAATCAAAAGCCGCGGACGTTTACAATACCCATCGTCTAGTGTGACGAAAATTTGTCACGAAGCAGAAAGAGTTATCCGCTTTGCTTTAGCAGAAAGTGGAGGAAAATTTATGAAAAAAAAATTTACAGATACTTATCTTGTAAATTCGGTACTTCGAAAATTTACTGACTCCAATAATTTATTTATTAATTTAAAAGAACATTCACATGATCAAACTGCTTTGGAAAACCATATAATACATTTAACAAAAGCAATTGCTGGCAAATATATTAAAGTTAGATTATATCATATTTGTAAAGAAGCTATGGAAGATAATAAACAAAGTGAAAGACACTTTCGCAATAAATTAACATTGTTCCAAGGACAATAGTATTTCAAATTACATTATCTTGTGTTTTAATGATATTGTATCAATGTTATTCTCGAATGATTGTATCAATTTAAATAAATATTGTATCAATTTTTTCTGTAATTATTGTATCAATTTCAATAAATATTGTAATAAAAATTATTTTATTTTACAAAAACATATTATTTTGAACTATTAAAACCAGTCTCACTTTCTTTTCTTTAATTCAATAATACAATTCTTTCAATCAATTCATGTTGAATTTCAAACAGAGCGCCAAAATGTCGCCAGACAATATGGCCGATCCCCCGTCCCGCTAATGTCGATCCTCTCGCCTGAAATCCGACCTTACGCTCCGTCCAGATATTCATACGTCAATGACGCGTCCTGTGTGCATTGACCCATAAGGATATAGCACATGAAATGCATAAAGCCCGTATCAGACTACGCCACAGTATATACAGTAGCGACAGTAGCTGTCGGCTTCTTTGATGTTAATGGTCCTCGATCACGTGACTGTCAGCCATTTTGAGGATTGTATAGGAGGGCTGAATTTAAACAGCGACAACAAGAAACGTTACAATATTTTGCAAACTACTTTTACAATTCAAATAAATCCTGTATATGATTTTCAATATACAACTATATATACTAAAATAGATTTATTTTTTTAATGTCAATGTATTTCTGGAATAAATTAATAACATTATAACACAGTATGTGAAGTGTGATAATTGTAAGTTAACAATTTAATGGCAATTTCAGGCAATACAAGTTTAAAATCGAAATATAGGGCATCTTTAAAACATCATAACTTAAGTAGTCTGTAAGATGTTTTATATCCCAATTTTAGATGTGTATACAAATTTATGCTATCTGGTATTAGAACAAGAATAGGAAAAATAATAAAATAACGATAAAAATTTATTTAATTATCATTAATATCCTAAAGTCTAAATAATTCCCACTTACAAAGTAATAAAAAATCCAATATTATATTTTTCACATTTTTTTGTATGAAATTCTTTACAAATTGACTCTTGTAGTATGTAGCAGCATATTTTCATCGCAATAGATAATACGTATCTTGAAAGATTCCAAGATATTTGGTGTTATTCTAAAAAAATATTAAATAAATTAATCATAATTAATAATTGTTGATAATAAACATTTAGTTCCCATCCCAGCCAGAAATGATTAGTCGAATCGACGTCGATTCGACGTCGATAACACTGGTCGATCGACGGTCGAAATGTGTAATCGATTCGACTTAAAAATGGGCTTAAATTTCGACCAGTCATCGACAAGTCGATTTGATGTCGATTTGATGTCGAATTAATACTAATTTCCAGCGAGAAATGACCTATCAAATCGACATTGAAATAATATCATTTTGATGATTTTGATGTCGAATCGATGTCGAATTAACGTGATTTTGTCATCATTTCTCACTGGGAATATCTAGAGATGAGATTATAACAGGTAATATTAACGTTAACTTGAGTAATATCGAAATGCTATTTATTACTGTAATATATTACTTTAATATGTGAATAAAATGTTGAGTGAAAATATAAATGCATATGTGTATTTGACAAACAAAATATAATTAGAAATGCTTATTTGTTTCTTTGAACTTTTTATCACGTCTTCCAAAACTTTCATCATCTTGTTTTTGATATAGAGCATTTTTTAACCATTGTCCTATGTATAATGATAAATCCGTAACAAATACATTAGGTCTCTTGTTATGAATTGCGTCTAGAAATAAAAAGTTTTGTGTAAAATTACTAGACACAAATAAGAAATATTTGAAGGCAAAGTATTTTCCTACTATTATAAAAAATACAAATAAAATTTATAAAGTAATATGTATTCACCTATAATCACTTCCCCCAACAGTAATTTGCAAAAAGGTCTCTTTTGATTGCCATCGCTTCAAAAATTATATTTACATGCAAGAGAATTACTAATAGCTGCAGCCATAACTGAGGGTCGATCATGAAACTTTTTCCCTAAGGCGGAAACGTGAAAAGTGAAAAATTTCTCCATTAACTTCAATGGTAAAAATTTTCACTTTTCACGTTTCCACCCTAGGGAAAAAGTTTCATGATCAACTCCCTGAATACAATACTTCACTATCATTCACTTTAAATTCTTCTTTGGCTTTTACTTTCATTTGTAAAAAATAATATACCTAATATAATAATGTAAATAAAAAAAACATTATTTAACTAGAACAAACTATTTCACAATTAAAACATAAAATCAAATCAACATAGTAAAATATTCAAACAGACCTTTAGCTCTTGAAGAATACACCAATAACAGTGAGCGCTCACTCAACTGAAAGACGCAACCATTCAAGAGACACAATTGCAATTCGCGCCAAGTCTAAAAATGTAGCGTAAGTGATGCATACTTATATTACCGTACACTGCCGTTCGATAGTAGTAATAGTTGTAATTTATCAACCTTGTTTGCACGACAATGATCAATGTGGGCGCATTTCGGGAATATATTTAATAATAATATAATAATATAATAATATAATAATAAAAAAAATAATAAAAAAATCTTTTTTCTACATTTCTCATTTTACATAGAAAGCTTATAAAATTTGACAATATTTAAGGTTTTTAAAAATTCCTTTAGAAAAATTTAAAATATGATGAATTCTTATTAGGAGTACAAATTGAAAACCGCCGCTTTTTGTTAAAATTTGAGGATTGATTGTTGAAAAATGGTTACATACTTATTCTTGAAAGTATTGTCCATCGCTGGTCACTACTTTCTCCCACCTTTCGGGCAGCATACGAATCCCGCGTCGAAAAAAATGCTCGTCTTTTGCGGCGATCCACGAATCGACCCAGTTTTTGGCCTCTTCGTAATAATGGAAGTGCTGATCAGCCAGGCCATGCGCCATTGATCGGAACAAGTGGTAATCTGAAGGGGCGATGTCAGGAGAATACGGCGGATGAGGTAAGACGTCCCATTTCAATGTTTCCAGATAGGTTTTAACGACCTGAGCAACATGTGGCCGAGCGTTGTCGTGCAGCAACATCACTTTTTCGTGTCTTTGCTCGTATTGTGGCCGTTTTTCCTGCAATGCTCGGCTTAAACGCATTAGTTGTGTTCGGTAGCGAGCTCCTGTGATGGTTTCACCCGGTTGCAACAGCTCATAATAAATCACGCCGAGCTAGTCCCACCAAATACACAGCATGAGCTTCGAGCCATGGATGTTTGGCTTGGCCGTCGATGTTGATGCATGGCCGCGGTAGCTCCACGATTTTTTTCGCTTTGGATTATCATAATGGATCCACTTTTCATCGCCGGTTACAATACGATGCAGAAAACCCTTCCGTTTTTGCCGTTGGAGCAGCTGTTCGCACGCGAAAAAACGCCGTTCGACGTCTCTCGGCTTTAATTCGTATGGCACCCAGTGTCCATGCTTTTGGATCATTCCCATGGTTTTCAAACGATGTGAAATAGCTTGTTGAGTCACGCCCAATGAATCTGCAAGCTCCTGTTGCGTTTGAGATGAATCTTCATTCAGTAATGTTTCCAATTGTGCGTCTTCAAACTTTTTCACCTGTCCGGGACGCTCCTTGTCTTCTACGCCAAAATCACCACTTTTGAAGCGTTGGAACCATTCTCGACACGTTCTTTCATTAATGGAAGCCTCACCATAAGTTTTTACAATCATTCGACGCGCCTCAGCCGCAGATTTTTTCAAATTGAAGGCAAAAAGCAAAACTTCCCGCAAATGACGCTTATTGGGCACAAATTTCGACATTTTCGATCACAAAAAAATATATAACGCCGATAAAAATTCACAACTGCAATGATAAGGAATTGTTGCCAGATGCCCAACCTTACATTAAAAATTTTTGATCTAACATTTGGCGCCAGCATTTACCGCTGGCGCCATCTACTGGAAAACGGCGGTTTTCAATTTGTACTCCTAATATAATAATTATAAATGTTATAAGATATGAAAATTATTATAAATATACATGTGTATGAAAAATGTTAGTGCAGCTTAGTGATATATTCATTTTAAATGCCCGGGGAAAAATATTTTATATATAAAATATGTCCAAACATAAATATATACGATTATATCCCACATAGCACGTAATATTGCAGTGATATCACAGCAATATCACTTTTACATTGCAATATTACAAATGAAATATTGCAGAAATATCATGAAATATTACTGTGATATCACAGTAATATCAAAATGTCCGCGAAAACGCATCACTGTAATATTACTGTGATATTTCATAGTAATATTACTGTCATATTTCAAAATATTTCTGTGATGTTTATGTTATATTTAAATAATATTGCAAGAAATTAAATAAATAAATTATTTTACTTTATTTTATTTTTATTGTTATTCTTAATATTATTTTCATATTGTTATATGTAATATATATTAGACATAGAAAAAAATAATTATATTTATTAAAACAATACAATAATGTAAACGTAATAAATGTTTAACTTACAAAAAAAGTCTCTTGTATCCTTTTTCATTTTTGTTAAAAAATGATTCAATTTGAATTATAATTTTATTTTATGTTCAAGATTAAATAACAATACAAAATATTATTTACATGTAAAAATATAAAATTTTATGTGGAACAGCGTTCCACACGTATCCCTTGAAAAAAAAGTTGATAAACTTGTTTCAATAAACTGATTACTGATCAGTAACTGATGATGTTTTATCAGTTAACTGACAAAATATAATCCGTTACTGATCAGAAATCAATTCATTAAAACAAGTTTATCAACTTTTTTTTCAAGGGACGTCACATTGGGAAAAAAATTAGAACGAGTATTCGTTTCCAAATTACAACAAGCAACGATTTTCTTTAAAATCTCACTGAAGTGTGAGCTAGTGAGTCGTGGTGAGTCGGCACGGTCGACCGCAGTGGTGTCTAGATATAACACCTGTGGCTGCATTTGACTCACGAGAAGGTCTCCAGCGGCGCGGCCACCTAGCGGTGGTGCCAGCACTCACTTGTTTGCGTGGAGTCTTATACACACGGCGGGACCGCATAGCGGCTGTGTACGCGCTCACTTGTTTCGTCGTATGTGTGACGGTCGGTGACCGAGCCGCAACATTATATACATACATATAATTAATGAACATTATAAAATACCTAATTAATGATAGAATATATATAATCATATTTTAATAGAGTTGAAAAAAAAAGAAATTTAAAGAAAAATTTGTTGGAAATTTAATATTTTAAAAACTTGAAAAACCTTTTACTGTGATGTTTAATAGTCTAATCAATATTAATGAATAAACTATTTCACAAAATAATGTACCGAGCAGTAAATATTAAACGACGTAAAAATGTATATTTTTTTCAAAAACTTCTAAATATACTTTAAAATATTTATTGCCAAGTGAATATTAAATGTGTATTAACAAAACTTTTTGTAAACTTTTTTTTTTAAATACCTTATGATAAAAATTTTTTAAAAATTTTTAAAAATTAAAATCGATTTTTGTGCTCCTGTAAAAATTATAAATGGTAATAAGACAAATACAAAGGTTTTTCTGTAATTTTTTAATAAAATCATTATTGATCGAGTTGTAAAGCAATAATTAAATTGATAGATTACATAGAAGAGCGTACATTATAGTTTATACATATATACAGTTTAAGGGATAAACTAAGTAAATATCTAAACTAATAATAAAGTTAATTAACTTTTTTTCTTAACTTTCACTTTTATTCCACGAAAGGGCAAAGACATAATTATTTTATTTGTAAGTTTATTTCTTCTATAGGATACCGAAATTACCAAGAATATTAAGGATACTAAAAATATCGAAATTAATCAAAGAGATAGTGGCGTTGCATTAATAAGACATAATAAAAACGTCATTTGACATTACCTTGTTCTTTGGAATTAAATATTGCAACAATATATTGCAATGATATCATTGGAATATTTTAATGTTATTATCACTGTGTAATATCACAGTAATATTTCTGTGATATTTCTCTGATATCAGTGGAATATTTCAATGTCATTATCACTGTGTAATATCACAGTAATATTTCTGTGATATTTCACAGTAATATGTAATATTTCTGTGATATTGCAATGATTCTGTGATATCACAGAAATATTACTTGCTATGTGGGATATATACTTACATGTAATTTATATTAGTGTTATGTATCTTTATATGTAAATAAATATACATATAATTATATAAAAGTGTATATAATTACATATAATATAATTACATATACGGACATATTTTACATATAAGTGTACATAATTATATAATAATAATATATAAAAAAAATTTTTCCCGAGTGTCATTTTTTTATAACAAATGTAACAATTTTTAAGATTCATTTATTGCTATTAAAAAGTTGTTAAATCATACAAATGATGTATGCATCTCTACACAATTTGCAGATCAAGATTATATACAGGTTATATGTTGATTGTGTATGCAAAGAACACATATCGAATTCCGATATCTCGACTTTTTAGTGCATAAAAACAATGTAATAAAAAAGTAAAATATATACTTCGCCTTCCAATTTATGTTGATCTACGTAAAATTGAATAAAAGTTAATAGAAATTTTACAAAAATATTCGCAATTACTCAATAAACAATTTTTATGACAAAGTAGAAAATGATAAAAATATCGACTAGTTTTCGACCATTTATCGACGCATCGATGTCGAATCGACGTCGAATCGACGTCGATTAAACTAATCATTTCTGGCTGGAATTGCAGAAGTGTAGGATGTTGCAAATGAGGTTAGCAGTTGACATATATCAGTTAAAACCCAGAACTAAATAAATTAATTAATAGAAATTTGAAAACAGAATAAATGAAAAAATAAGAAGTAAAGTACAATAGAAATTGTAGTAAGATTATAAATTATTTTCTGTCCGTCCAGAAATATTTTTGCATGTAGCAAAAACACAAGAATAGCTTCCTCTTGCATTTATTTTAAATAATAATAATAAAAAACAAAGTATTCAAAGACTCTTAAGATTTAACACAAAATAAACAGCTAAAACAGGCTAGTGAGAGTCAGCGCGGGTATAAGACCCTTACGGAAATGAACTATTGGAAAGCCAATAATCATTATTGACTTACAATAGTTGTTCGTTATTTGAAACTAATTTAAATGTGTCGCAGGATTCCTGCCGTATTCGTGCGGCTCTGTCTGCTTCCCCGGCCTCGTTGTCGTTCCCGGTGGATCGAGGAGCTGGGAAGACGGGGGAACGACGGGGAGACGCGGGGGCAGGGCTTCGCGGCTTTTCGCGCTCTCGACAGCCGGCGCTCGCTCTCTCGTTCGAGGACGGTGTTAGGAAAAGCACGCGACTAGCAACCGCGATCCCTTGTGACTCCGTTTTCGAGAACGGCGATTCTTAGATCGTACAGAGCGTTTCTATTGCGTTGGCCCAGAGATCGCTGAGCTCTGTGCTAAAGTGAAATAAAGTGAACTTGATTAAAACCACCAGTGCGTGTCTCTTAAGATATTTGTAATTTTCGTTTAAGCGCTCTAAGTCCAGAAAGTTCGTCTGGACCGAGGCGATACGCGAACATTTGGTCCTTCGAGCCGGATTCGCTTGAATCTGGAGCTCATTAATAGAGTTAATTAGCAATCTTTGCTCGCGCTCCGCAGACGCGGGCAATAGGGTCTTCGACGATTTTTCGTTTTTCATTTTAAATTAAAGTTTTGATAGTAAAAACAACTATTACAATAACAAAAGTAATTAAAAATCGTTAAATAATTTTTTTAATAAGTTTGAAAATTGCGATTGATTTAAACGCCCAATTTTTCGCGCGCCTTGATGGCGTCGTCGATGTGACGTCATTATTCAGTAAACAGGTTAGATCGAGTAGACAGTTTGTATTGAAAGCATCAAAAATGACTGAAAATGCAGGTTACGTACAAGATCCAGTAAAAAAACGCAATTACAAGTGGTGCTTTGTTCCCTTATGTAAGAGTACAACCATTTCTACTCCTTTAAAAATTTTTGTATCGGTGCCAAAAGGAGATATTAGGAAGAAATGGTTCGAAATAGCAAGACGGAATGATGCTTCATCGATATCGCTTAGCACCAGCTTGTTTTGCTGTCAAGATCATTTCCATGTAAGTTAAACTTTGTGAATAGATATATTTAACAAAACGTAATCGTAACATTCCATTATAGTTGCAAGAAGATATAGAAAATTATACGAGAGTACGACTCGATCCAAATGCATCTGTACGACTGAAGAAAGGTGCACTACCTCGGATATTTCACTGTCAACCTGATAGACAACGTGCTCATGTGAAACCGATGCGTCCAGTAGCTCTGAAGCGCCAGAAAATAGAAACTTTAAACGAAATCCTACAAACTGAAACAGTAATCGATAGTAGCATGGAATGTGAATCCACAGAACCTATTACAACCGAGTTATTGCATATTGACACCAACATTGGTAATTCAAGTAATATTAAAATGATTATTGAGCATATAATTTTCATTGAGTTAAACTATGTATAAATAAGATATTAATCATTCATCCGCAGATGATTTTTCAACTTCTCAACATCAGGTGGCTGCTGTTGAAATTGATTGGAGCAATGATGCAACACCAAAATGCAAGGATGTTGGTATTCAAGTGAAAATGCGTGACCATAAGACAATGCGTAGCAAGTATGTACAAAACGTGCCAGTGATGCAAGATGCTTCATGTTCGACGAACGAAAAAACTCGTAATATAAGTCAGCAAAAAACTGAGAATGTAATTACATCATCTGAGTCAACATCGGCCAACACGAATGTGACAAGTACTTTCAATGATACACTGGATGATTGCGATGATGAATATCTACCATCTGAGGAAACAAGCGAAGAGGTAGTGAAGCAGAATATATTGGAGCAGAGGAGGTTAGCGAGGAATATAAAAATGACGACCATTCAAAATAAACCGAAAATGTACTTGGGTATTCCGGACAATGCCTTCTTTTTTATACAGCTTTTAAGCAAAGAAACGGGAATTAGTATAGAGGAAATTTGCTTAACCGTCACTAAAATTAAATTAAACGATACATTCGCAAGAATTGGAGATGATTTTGGAATCAGTGCTAGTAACGCGAGTGCTGTTTTTAGAAGAACTCTCCCTATTGTAGCACATTATTTAAAACAATTAATTGTTTGGCCTTCGGAACAATCCATCAAATCGAATCTGCCTTTGCCATTTCGTGCTCGGTACAGTCATGTACAATCTATAATAGATTGTTTAGAAATTGAAATTCAGAAGCCTAGCAGTGCGATTAATCAAAGTGTTACGTGGTCTGAATACAAAAAATGTAACACAATAAAATACTTAATATCAATGTCACCGGATGGAACTATTAATTTTATATCAGAAGGTTTTTGTGGGAGGACATCCGATGCTGCGATCGTAGAACTCAGCCAGTATTTAAATCAGCTACCAGAAAACTGTGCAGTCATGGCTGATCGAGGTTTCAAAAACATTGAACATCTATTACAAAAAAAAGGATGTATTTTAATTCGACCGCCTAGTGTTTCGAGTAATTCAAAACCGACGAAGGAGGAAGTGATAGAGACTCGGCGTATCGCTAGCTTAAGAATTCATGTAGAAAGAGTTATTAGAAGAATAAGAGAATTTAACATTTTAAAATCTCATTCTACCATTCATCATGATACAATAAACACCGTAGATGATATGATTATTGTGACTGCAGGTTTAATTAATATTCAGTTACCACTTATAGCACAATAAATATTGAAAATATTTACACGTTTATTAATTTTTTATAATAACCCTTCGCTTACATTCTACTTTGCTACTCCATTGAGAAGCAACGGAAAAACATTTTGTTTCCAAAAAGTCATGGCATTATTTATCATTTTCATTACGAATTGTTCGTCATAATTGACACAAATTACTATAATGCTTTGTGAAGTTTCAAAATCATGTTTCGTCATACAAAAATAACCTATTTTCACGTTTTGCATAAACATCTGCAACTGAATTTGAGCAAAATATTTATTGCCTATCCGATTGTCTTTCGTGATATACCTCTCCTCAGATTTTAAACTAAACGGACATTTTATTTCAACAACAAAATTTTCGGCTACTGCATCAGGAGAAGCACCGATGACAGGAAAATTTGGATTTAACAGTAATCCACTACGGTGTAATGTAATTTGAAGATTTTCCTCCAATATCTTCACTACTTCCTGTTCCAAGCGTCTGCCTCGTTCCATGGCATCAGTATCTCTTATTTTGAATGCACCAATTATTTGCTCAACTAATGATCCTTGTGGTGTCTTGCAATGCGATACTTCGTATATCCGAGATGCAGTTATTCTTCCGTATCTTAATTCCTTCCATAATGTGGATTCACTTTGATGAATGGTATCCTTTGCAACTTTTTTGCATGATTCTATATCTATTTCGGAGCTTGCAAAGTTCAAAAAACTATCGGCATCTTTACATGTAGAAGTATTATAAAATTTTAACATTAATGAGTGCATCGATAAATCTGTATGAGATTTTACATGGACAAAATGCCTTGACAGTTGGCAGTCAAAATTTCTTTTTTCCATTTCTTGCAATACAGTCTGTAAGAAGCCAGTACTGTTTGGAAGAACTGGAGTTTGTTTCGATGGTAGCAAATCTTTTGCTTTCATGCTTCTTACATTAGCTCCAACTTGTGTCAATCGAGGTTTCTTCCAATAGCAGACCGTCGCTGTCGGTTCAGGCTCTTCGCTTCGACGGTGAACCCACATAAGGAAAGCGATGGCATGCTTACAACCACCTTAAATCACATAGAATTGCACAGTTAATATACACAATTAACGTTTTCTTTACTGCGTTAATTATAATTACCTTCTGAAGCTGCGCAATCTTCGCACCTAATATATTCGACTCTCTCAGTTTCCTCGTTGACTAGCATCGATACAGTATACGCCTTATTGTTCACTCTGTGCTCAGGACAAACCTTTCCTCTGATATGGCATAAGCTTTTTTCCCGTCTCAATTCCACATATCCAACTGCTGGATCGCCGTAGTTTTCACCTTCAGCTCTACCAAAGTGTACATCGACAAAATGACAAGAGTGTATTAAAGGTTATGTCATGAATATATTATATATAATACTCAAATTACTTTGATATACTTTAATTACTTTGATATACGTTAATAATACTTTGATATATCGTTTCATACTGTATCTTGTATCTGTCTATAAATTTTACTATTTATTTCCTGTTATTACAAGTTTTTAAAAATATACTTACTTCTTAGCTTTTACACCACGAGTTTCTGCGATATTAAACACATCACTTTCAGCAAAAAAATCGGAAACCATTAATACTGTTACTTTGGGTAAGTTATCCGATTGCGCTTTAACAAATCCAGTGTTATTTTTTTGCCACATTGCAACAAAACAATCGGTAAATACGTAAATACATAAAATACCGTACAGCAAAAGTTTGAAATTACTGAATAATGACGTCACACGCGGTCTCAACCAATCACAGCGCGTTTTATCCCCTCTCTTTTTGTAAGCAATTTTAATAATTTATATTAAAAAATTACATTGTTAATATCGTTCTAAAGTTGTTCCATTCAATTTGAACAAATATAAGGTTCATGAAAATAATTTTTTTAAATAACTTATTTTTTACAAATTGGACCCTATTTTTTCTGCTGCGTTTCTTTTCCGCGATCATTAAACGTCGGAGTGCCAGTGCGTAGAACACGTGGTTGCACGGGCCGGAATCGTGATTCGCGCGACAGCAGCACCCTGCGCCCGTGTTACACGAGTCGTGAGGAGCGCTCGCTCGAGCGCTGGGATCGCGTAAGCTCACCGTGTGGCCGCGCAACGAGTAACTTTGGCTGGCAACACGCGCACGGTGTTTGATCTTAAGCTGAGCTCGCCGTGCTCATCACTATGTTGGATCGAACGATCAAACAACAAGTAGTCCTGGCGGGATACATTTCCCGCATGTGGGTAAACCTACAAAAATTAGGACAAGCCAAAATTACGGCGTACGAAGTCTCTAGCCGGGTGACGCGCCTCGATGACTATTGGAGGCGTTATCAGGACATGCACTTCGAAATCGCGGCCGATCCCGAGGCTGACAAAACGGACTACATAAAGAACGACTACTTCACCACCACTGAAGAGGAGTATTTTGGTATGCGTAGCAAACTTAATGATTTTTTCGTTCATTTAAGTAGAGCGGGAGCTGCGCTGGAGGAGCGCCCGGGGCCGAGCTCCACGGCCGTTGCACCGGTGCTTAGACAAATGCAACTTCCGAAGCTGGAATTACCGAAATTCTCCGGCGATCAACTCGAGTGGGAGGATTTTGAAACTTATTTCGTTCGCTAGTCTATGACGTCACGGGGGTTCCTAAGGTGCAGAAGCTGCAGTATTTGATGGGGTGCTTGACCGGTGAAGCAGCGGAGGTTGTCGCGGGCATTCCATTGACGGACGGTGCCTACGATGGGGCGTGGCAGGATTTGATGGCCCGCTATGACAATCCGCGCGTCCTACTCTGCGCCCACATGCGTCATTTGATCTCTTGCCCGGCCGCCGGCAAATCTTTGGCTGGTGAGATCAAGCGGCTGTTGGGCGTGCTCAACTAGGAGAGGCGCGCGTTTGCCTCATTGGGGCGGCCAGTGGAGACGTGGGACGATTGGTTCGTCCACCTGCTCGTTAGCAAGTTGGACGCCACGATGCGGATGCACTGGGAGACGTCGCTCTTGGATTCGCGCGATTTCCCGATGTTCCAGCAGTTACAGGTCTACCTAGAAAACCGAGTACGCGCTTTGGAGGCGGCTAGGGCGGATGCCCCCCTCCCGCGGGGAGGACCAGGCGTGAATGCGAAACCCACGCCTAAGGCCACGCGCGTCGCATGCAGCACGGCCGTGACTCCGAAAACGAAGTCGAAGACGTGCTCTCTTTGCCAGGGTGCGCACGCTTTAACATTCTGTCCAAAATACAAGGCGTTGCCAGTCGCTGAACGTGCGGACCAGGTGAAAAGGCTTGGCGCGTGTTTGAACTGCGTCAAGCCAGGACATCAGGCGGACTCTTGTCCGGCGGACGTTGCTTGGTATGTGGCACAAACCATCACACTACTTTGCACGGACTTAATTTTAGGCAATCCGGAGGCACCTTCAGGGACGAGCCGAGAGGAACGGAAGATACGGCCGCTGAAACTAACTCCTTGAGTGCAAGGGTGAGCTCGGCGGTCGCTACTAGTGGAAGAACCATCTTGCTGACCACGGCTCAGGTTCTGCTTGAAGGACCGTCCGGCAGGCAGCTGACGGTGCGAGCCCTGCTTGATACTGGGTCAGAGGCTTCCTTTATAACAGAGAGTGCTGCCCAACTGTTGCGCGCGCCGCGTCGCCGAGTCCGGGTGGCGGTGTCCGGTCTGTAGGGCACGCGAACTGGAGAAGCCGCTACCGCGGTCAATCTTAGTATCAAGTCCCGAACGGATTCAACGTTCCGTCTCGAGACGGAAGCATTCGTGCTTCGGCGACTGACGAGTCTACTCCTCCCTGAACGCGTTGCGGCGCGTGCATGGCCGCACCTGATGAACCTTTCGTTGGCCGACCCGGACTTTGCGTCGCCGGCTGCGGTAGACGTCGTCTTTAGCGCCGACATCTATAGACGGGTGATGCGACCTGACATTCGTCACGGTGGACCACGGTCTCCTTCGGCACACCTCTCCGTTTTCGGTTGGATCCTGACGGGCGCGGTGGACTCCGGGGAGAAGGCTGCGATCGCTACGCACACTGTGTCTGTGCTGCTGGCACAGCCCGTTGACGAACTCACGACAGCTCTTAAGCGTCTGTGAGAGCTCAAGGAGGTTGACGATCGGCGCGTTCCGATTCCGGACGAGGACCAAGCGGAGGAGCACTTCCGACGGACGCACTATCGGGACGCGTCGGGCCGATACGTTGTGCGGCTGCCCTGTCGTCCGGACCGGCTCGGCTGGGCGAGTCACGCTCGGCCGCGCTGTCTATGTTGCTCGGCTCGGAGCGGCGTTTGGCGAAGAAGCCCGAGATGCAGAAGCGATATACCGACTTCATGGTGGAGTATCTCGCGCTGGATCACATGGGTCCGGTACCGGATAATGTTCCTGACCCGTCGGTGTGCTACTATCTGCCTCACCACGCAGTCTTCAAGGCTGGAGATCCCACAGGGAAAATACGCGTGGTTTTTAATGCATCTTTTAAAACGACATCTGGTTATTTGCTGAATGACTGTTTGTTACCAGGTCCTCGATTACAGTCCGACTTGTGGGTCATCCTGACTAGATGGAGAGGGTTCAAGGTCGGATTCATGGCCGCCATCATCAAGATGTTCCGGCAGATCCGACTAAACCCGGCGGACATGGACTTGCAGAGGATACTCTGGCGTGCCAGCTCGACGGAGAGTGCTCGAGAGTTCCAGCTCAGGACGGTGACTGACGGCACGACCTCGGCACCCTTTCTGGCCATACGCACGCTGCAGCAATTGGCCAGGGACGAGGCTGTACGCTTTCCGCTGGGAGCGGCGGCCCTGTTACGACATTCCTATGTCGACGACATCTTGGCAGGTGGAAACAATCTGACTGAGACGCAGGCGGTACAGCACCAGCTGATGGCGCTGTTGCAGGCTGGAGGTTTTGCGCTCGACAAGTGGGCCTTTAACGCGCGGAAACTTCTCCCGCAAGCGTCGTCGGGGGAAGCGTTGCTGCCGACTTTCGATGCAGTAAGCGCCCTCGGGATGGTGTCGCACCCTGACGAGGATGCTCTGTCGGTCAGAGTAGCGGTGTTCCAGCAACACGAAGCCATCACGAAGCGGACGGTCCTGTCCGACGCGGCTCGGTTGTTCGACCCGCTAGATTAGGTCGCGCCGGTCCTAATATTTGCCAGGATCTTTATGCAGGATTTGTGGCTGGCCGGCCACGGCTGGGACAACCCGCTGCCCTCTGAGCTGGTAGAGGCTTGGAGCGCCTTGACTGCGTCCCTGCCTGAACTGTCGTCTCTACGAATACCGCGCTGGCTGCAGCGTGACTTGGAGGACGACGTAGAGCTCCACGGTTTCTCCGATGCATCGGAGAGAGCCTACGCGGCGGCAGTCTATGCCCGGGTCACCAAGCAAGACAGCCGGGTAGAGGTGACCTTGCTGACGGCTAGAGTCAAGGTGGCTCCCGTCAAGAGGCAGAGTGTGCCTCGCTTGGAGCTATGCGGAGCCGTCCTGGTAGCTCGGTTGCTGCACCGGGTGGCACGCGAGCTGGATATAGAGGACGCGCCGGTCATGGCCTGGACAGATGCTAGGGTCGTCCTGTGCTGGCTGTGCTCCCATGCCTTGCGCTAGCGACCATTTGTAGCGCACTGAGTGGCGGAGGTGCAGAGTCTAGTACCGGGCGAACGATGGAGACATGTCCCCGCGGCTTCCAATCCAGCGGACGTGGCAACCAGGGGAATTCCGGTCTCGGAGTTTCTTGGACTGAATCTGTGGTGGAGAGGTCCCGAGTGGCTTCGGGGACCGGCCTCCGCGTGGCCTGTGGTGGGTGACCTTGCCACTTGACACGAAGAGGAGGAAAGAAGGGCGGTGCATCTGGCCGCTTCAGAAAATAAAGAGCATCTCCTCGAAGAGAGATTCTTAACGCTGACGCGGCTTGTACGCGTGGTAGCGTATTGTTTCAGATTTTATCGAGCCGCCCGAGGTAGGAGAGACCAGGGTGGATTCTTGACGGGTGCGGAGTTGGAGGCTGGCCTGTCTGCGATGGTGAGACAGACGCAACGAAGGGAGTTTCCGGGGGACCTAGAGGCGCTTACGATGGGCGGAGCTGAAGAGGCCCGTCACTAAGCTCTGTCCTCTCCCAATTGCCACGGATCTGGGTCCTCTCGGAGCAGCGAACGAGCCGCCTGATGCGGTGTTGCCCTGATCGACGCGCGTTGATCGCGAGGACGCCTCGACAGCCCTCTAAGATTTTATAAATCTCAATTTTGTTATTTAACGTTCGCCTTTATTAGATTTGCCTTAATCGGGTTAGCGTATTAGGTTCTTTATTAATCGTTAGGTTAGAGCAGTTATTCGTCCATTTTTTTTCCTTTTTTTTCTCTTTTTTATTAATACTTAATTAAGCCAGCTTGTATTTCGTCGACCAGACGAGGCGGGCGGCATGTTCGTTATTTGAAACTAATTTAAATGTGTCGCAGGATTCCTGCCGTATTCGTGCGGCTCTGTCTGCTTCCCCGGCCTCATCGTCGTTCCCGGTGGATCGAGGAGCTGGGAACGACCGGGAGACGCAGGGGCAGGGCTTCGCGGCTTTTCGCGCTCTCGACAGCCGGCGCTCGCTTTCTCGTTCGAGGACGGTGTTAGGAAAAGCACGCGACTAGCAACCGCGATCCCTTGTGACTCCGTTTTCGAGAACGGCGATTCTTAGATCGTACAGAGCGTTTCTATTGCGTTGGCCCAGAGATCGCTGAGTTCTGTGCCAAAGTGAAATAAAGTGAACTTGATTAAAACCACCAGTGCGTGTCTCTTAAGATACTTGTAATTTTCGTTTAAGCGCTCTAAGTCCAGAGAGTTCGTCTGGGGCGATACGCGAACAATAGTGATTATCCATTCTCTAATAGTGATTATGTAGCATCTAATAATTGGGTTATTTGCAATAATCATTTCCTAATTGTTTTTGAATGAGTGATTATTGATTTGATAATGAGATTATTTGCAATAATCATTCCTCAATAGTTTTTTTATGAAATGATTATAGATTTCATAATCAGGTTATTTGCAATAATCACCAGCACACTACTTTTAATAGTTAATATATAAATGATTATTAGTCGACTATTCACAATAAACCCAATAAGAACTGGATTGTTTTATACGTTACTAAACGCAAGTATGGTATAAAACAGGTATAGGTATGTGGCAGATATGTATATAGGTAAAACGGTTTTTATACGTTAGTGCAATATACGTTTATAATAATCGTTCTTATTACGTATATATAATACGGAACGTATTTTACATGTTAACAAATAGTTTATAAAATGCCAGAAATGTTCATAACACGTATAAAAATACTATCAAATACAATTATATACTAATTAAATAAACATTTCTTAAATACGTTTATGATTTGTAAAAGTTGTCCTTTTAAATAACCTATCAAAAATAGAATTTAATATCCAGGTATAATATACTTTTTAAATATGTTAAAGTTTAAACGTAAATTATATTTATATGTTTTCATTGCAGCAATATTTAAACGAATAATAAACGTATTTTATACACATTTGGTATAGCTAATTAAAGGTTTATTGAAAACGTATATTATTTATGAAATCAAAAACATTTATAAATCATTTCAGAAATATCGAATATGGTTAAAATCTAAAATATTCAATTATTAATAGTTATTTTACACGTAAAAACATATTACAGTGCTCTCAAAAATCGAGCGATTTGCTTTGGTTTTGAGTCTCAAACATAGACTTTGTACTATGTCTATGGTCTCAAAACTTTTTCGCGACGCCAGTTTTCGCGCCTTCGCGGCTTGCGCGGCTTCCACTAGGTGGCCATGCCGCGGGGGATTTTCTCGTGAGTCGAGTGTGGCCACAAGCATTATATCTAGGCGCCACCGTAACCGTCTTTCTAAATCGCACTTCAGTGAAACTTTTATGAACTAATTGTTGTAACGTCGAGACGAATTTCGCTTTCGTTTTTTTTCAAATGTGATATATATGTGGTTTGCTGTTTCACATAAAATTTTATATTTTTACATGTAAAAATAGCAATTTGTATTGTTATTAAATCTTGTACATACATAAATGTTTAATTCAGATTTAATCTTTATTTAATTCTTTTGAACGAAAAAAAGAAATAATTTTTTGGAAACTATAATTTATTACGTTTAATTGATTTATCAATACATATTTTATATGATTATATAAATCTGAATTTATATGATTATATAAATAATGACTATTGGGCTCAAATAATTTTTCAATAGTTCTGTGTAATAGTTCGTCCCAATAATCCGCGAAAAAACTATGACGAATAATCCAATAGTTTTATTAATAGCTTTACTAATAGTTACAATAGTCCATTTCCGTAAGGGGAGCGCAAAATACAATCAGTGTTCAAATAGTTATTTATTCATAATGAATTATAAGTAATGAACGTTTCGGCTCTCTTTGGAGCCCTCTTCAGCGAAATTACAAAAAGAAAAAATTATTTTAATCGTCATCTTCAACGCAATTACAAGTGAAAGCTATTCTAATCGTCATCAGTTCGTTACCGGGAATTAAATGGGAAGGTACCGATAGCGCACAGTACTATTGCACACAGTCAATCACAGCGGCTGGTGCCTAGTGATATTCTTCTGTTCAAGCGCTATGAGTGGTTGTGAGTGGCTTGTGTGCAATAGTACTGTGCGCTATCGGTACCTTCCCGAATTAAATGAGTCACCAACGGTTTGCCAAATTCGCCGTGGAAGCATTGCCCGTTGTCGTGTCAGTGAAATTGACAATTTTCTAAACAACCATCGTGTTCTTAGATAGCTGACATTACTATAATTAATGTTTTTTTATTTTTTTTTGTAAATTTTTAAAAAAATATGTGACTCACCCATTGGCACTGATGACGACTAGTGAAGCGTTGGATAACTTTGTCCATAGGAAGTGAAATTCGCCTGTCAAAGTATACGTTTGAGTTTTCTGTAATGCCGCGTGCTTACTATCTCACGCAATAACGTATACTGACCAAATCTTCGTTCGAACATCCTACCATCGCCGAGGAAGTCAAATAAACGAGAGAGAGCAAACAATAACAGATACATAGATACGTAAATATGAACGGAGAAATCATTTGATACAAAACAAAATAAATTAGCGGACAACAATTAACAATGTCAGAATTATCAAATTAAAAATAAAATTACAGACTTAACGTGAATTAGAGGCAAAGAGATTAATATAATTAAAATCAACGTAGTGAATTAGCGGTGAGACGACTGTTGCTAGTAAATAAAACTTATCTGTTACAGTCTCTTTAATAGTGAGAGGTATGCGTGATGTAGAAATTCACTATCCCTTTGTAAATTAAGGCTATTTGTTTGTAATTGGATGTGTAGCATTTCCGATGTTAACCGTCTGTCCAAAACTCGCTCATTATCCAAGATTTTAATATTCTCAAAGTCGTGATTAAGATTAATTCTGTGTTCCGTGATGACCGAATGGTTGTTCGCATTACGTCTAATATCATTGCAATGTTCTATGGCTCTTGTTTTTAATCTTCTGTTAGTTTGTCCTACATAGGACGTATCGCAGTCTTTGCACATGATCTTATACACTACATTTTTCTTTAGATTATTCGGGAGAACGTCTTTTTGAACCTTAATGAATCTGCTCAATTTATTGAGACTAAAAAAAGCCAAATTTATGTTGAATTTGTTCATGAAATATATGAACTTATCAGAAATTGTAGGAACATATGGCAATAAGAACTATGGAGATTTTTTATTTTTTGTGTCGGTATCATTGTTAGTGTCTGTATGTATGCTTTGATTAATTAAATGTTTTATGCGGCTATTAATTGTCTCAAAAATAAATCCAGCAGGATAGTCATTCATAAAAAAGGTATTTACGATTGTGCGCGAGAGCAGCGAGCATTCGCGAGTGAGCGCGGCAAATACACGGGAGGTAGAGTAACAGTCAATAACTCGATTGTTCAACGGAGTTAAGAATATTTATTATTCCGGAATGACAAGAGTTAAGCGTCAATCGAATAGAGAAGTCCGTATGAAGGCCCGGGTCGACAATGAGAGTTCGCTCGCGTCCGATATCCGAATGTGTAAGCCGATCGAACAATTATTCTACGCGCGATTACTTAAGGACTCGAGGGCGTGCAAAAGACATCTGCCTGGTCCCCAAGCACGCGCGCCTTATAAAGGCGATCGGAACCTTCTAGAAAGATTCGGCGGGAAACTGGCAGATAACAACAATCCCATTGTTCCGGATCCTTCTAGAAGGATCCTCAGAGTTTGACGAAAACATGTTTATTTGCATTGGAAGCGGCCGTTTGATTCCTCGAACGACCGTTTGACTGCCGTTCGACAACGGCCGTGCTCCCGCGCGTTCGCGCGCTCGCTCGCGAACAGCGGTTCGTCGCGAGCGGGAAACACAGCACGCGAAAGCGTTCCTTTCCCGCGCGCCGCTCCGAACATTCCCGCCCGCCTCGCCCGAGATTGGGCGATATGTTCAGGCTGACAATGAGTCGGATGCCCTATGAAATTTTGACAAACGAAAAATTTTAATTATATTTACAGACAAGAGCTCATAATGATAATGAAACGGCGCGCGTCGCTAGTCGAGGGTCTCCTCGCTCGCCTCGTTCTCGCTGACCGGCAGCAAAATAAGTTTTACGATCGGTCGAGTAAATTCTGAGGCCGCGGTACGGACAGTGACAACGCGAATCTGTCCGTCTTCCCCGCGATGCACTCTGACGATGCGCGCAAGTGGCCATCGCGCCGGCGGCGTATTTTCATGCCTGATAAGACATAAGCGTCCGACGCTAAAATCACCGACTCCCTTCAACCACTTCGGACCGCGGCTTCCCAAATGCCGCCAAAGTGCGGCGCCGACGGCGGGTTGAACCGCCACTGAATTTGCTCGCTCGCAAGCTGCCCGACGACTCGGCCTAAGTCCGGACTGCTCGCTGCAAAGAAAGCTCTTAACTGGGCGTCGGCGCCGACGAAGTTGGTACCGCAATCGCTTCGAAGGGTCCGGCAGAGGCCCCGGCGGGACACGAACCGACGCAAGGCCGCCAAGAAGGCATCGGCGGAGTAGTCGGACACTGCCTCCAGGTGAACGGCCCGAGTGGCAAGGCACACGAAGACCGCGACAAATGCCTTGTACGCTCGATGTCCTCGCCCCTTGGTCGCTCGGAGCAGGATCGGCCCGGCATAGTCCACACCGGTGTCGAGGAAGGGCCTCCTTGGAGTCACCCGCTCCCGCGGAAGACTGCCCATCAGTTGCTGAGGAACGTCCGCCCGCCATCGCACGCACTTGACACAACGGTGCAACCAACGCTTAATCACCGCTCGTCCTCGAGGAATCCAGTAGCGCTGGCGGACCACCCCCATCGTCGTCTGGACTCCACCGTGCAGAGCTCGCAGGTGACATGCCTCCACCACCAACCGGGTGAAGTGAGATCCGCCAGGAAGAAGCACGGGGTGTCGCTCGTCATAGGCGAGGAGCGCGTGCCTCAATCGGCCACCAACTCGGAGAAGACCCTGAGAATCGCAAAAGGGGGTCAAGCGCGAGAGGGAACTGGAAGACGGAAGAGGAAGAGATCTCTGAAGGGCAACTAGCTCGCTTCGGTAGTGTTCAAGCTGGACCCGCCGGATCCAGATCGTCCTCGCCTCCTCCAGCTCGGGCGTCGTCAGCACGTCAACCTGATTCCCCTCGATCTCCACGAAAACAGCTCCCGGAACCCGCTGCCTATACCACCAGCGTCGGCACCATGCCGTCACTCGCAGCAGTCGGCTCAGCAACGAGAACCGTAGCAGCTCCTCAGGCTCCTCCACTGGAACAGGCGCAGCCTTGACGGCGTGCGCCTGAAGTCTTTCCTCCGGCAAGTCCTTGTCGTCCGGAAGCGGCCCGGCAGTAGGCCATGAAGATGACTCCGCCCGGAGCCATGGGGGACCCCGCCACCAGAGAGGATGCGCCACCAGCTCTCCCGGTGGAAGTCCACGGGAGGCACAGTCCGCCGGGTTGTCCAGGCCAGGCACGTGGTGCCACTGCGCGTCAGCGACCTGGGTCTGGATCTCAGCGACGCGGTTTGACACAAAGGTCTTCCACCGCGTCGGGTGACCGCGGATCCATCCCAGGACGACCGTTGAATCCGACCACAGGTGTGCGGGCGCCTGCCCGAGACCGAGAGTGGAGCGGACATGGGATGTGAGCCTCGCCAGAAGTGCAGCCGCGCACAACTCCAACCGGGGCAACGTCACTGGCTTGATAGGCGCCACCTTCGTCCGGGCGGCGACCAGACAGGTCCTCCAGGAGTCGCCGAGTCCCGTCCGCAAGTAGAGTACGGCGGCGTAGGCGCGCTCGGAGGCGTCCGCAAACCCGTGAAGTTCAGCGTCGCCGCGCGCCGGACAGATCTCCAGCATCCTTGGAACTCGAACGCTCTCCAGCAGCGGTAGCTCGTCCTCATAGGAGCGCCAGAGTCGCTCGGCCGCTCCGTCGAGAGGATCGTCCCACCCGAGGCCCAACAACCAAGTCGACTGGAACGCGATCTTGGCCCTCACCACGGCCGGCGCCAGCCAGCCGAGGGGATCAAACAGGCGTGCTGTGAAGGCGAGAACCGTCCGCTTGCTTACCGTCGTCAATGATCTCGCCGGAATGGCGAAGGAGAATTCGTCAGTGGCGGGATGCCACCGCAATCCCAGCGTCCCGTGCGTCTCGTGCGGCCTCCAGTCTCGCAGCTCCTGCTGCATACGATGTTCCACCGGGACCTCCGCCAGGATCTCCGACTCGTTCGCGGACCACTTGCGTAGGGGGAAGCCGCCCGCCATACACAAGTCGGTCAGCTGTCGCCGGAGCTCGATAGCCTCCTTCTTGGTCGGTGCGCCCGTCAGGACGTCATCCATGTAGGCGTCCTCGCGGAGAGCGCGGGATCCCAGGGGATAGCTCTCCGCCTCGTCGTCGGCCAGCTGGCGCAGAGTGCGCATGGCCAGGAAAGGCGCACACGCTAGACCGTATGTCACGGTCGTCAAGCAGAACTCCGCCACTTCATCCCGGGTGCTGCACCGCCAAAGGATGCGCTGGAGATTGTGGTCCTCTGAGTGGACCAGGATCTGGCGAAACATTTTTTCCACGTCCGTGGCGAGGACGTAGCGATGTCGTCGCCATTTCAGCAGGACGTCGGCGAGAGGAGGCAGCAGATTCGGGCCCACCAGCAGGCTCCGATTCAGCGACTCGCCAGACGCAGTCGTCGTGGACCCGTTGAACACTACGCGCAACTTGGTAGTCGAACTTGCCTCCCGCAGGACTCCGTGGTGAGGCAGGTAACTTGTCCGACCTCCAGGCGCAGCATCCGCGCGAACCATGTGTCCGAGGTCCTCGTAGGTTCGCATGAACCCGACGTACAACTCGCTCAATCGGTCGTCGCGAGCGAGTCGCCTCTCCATACTGGTGAGAGCGCGCAAGGCCGCGCGCCTCGTCGTTGCTAAATCCGGCAGCGGCTCAATCACCGGGAGTCGCACGACGTAGCGACCGTCCTCCCGTCGGCGGTGTGAGCGTCGAAAGACATCCTCGCACTCCTGGTCAGCTGGAGTGAGGGGTGAGGGACTGGCGGGCAGCTCCTCCTGCTGCCAGAAGCCCCTCACTAGACTGGTGAGCTCCTCGTCGACTCTGCACTGCAGGGTGAGTGCTCGGGCGGGAGGCTCAGCAGAGCCGACTGGCCCCGAGAGTATCCATCCCAATGAAGTCCTCTGCGCTGTAGGTTGACCGCGACCACCCTTCCTCAGCCCAGATTGGAGGATGGACGCGTAGACGTCGGCTCCGAGGAGGATTTCCACCGGATCCGCGGCCAGGAAATCCGGGTCAGCGAGAGTCAGTCCCCGGAGATGCGACCAGACGCTAGGGTCTGCACGCACGCCGCTGTCGTATAGCGTCAGTCGCGGGAAGACGTACGCCGAAATTGACATCGGTGAGCCGCCGTCACGAGGCGAGACACGCAGAGTGACAAGGCCGCGCGTTACGCCTGTCCGCACGCCCCCCACTCCGTACACTTCTACTGACGACGCCGAACGCGGCAATCGGAGGCGCTGTGCCAGGGACTCCGACACCAGCGACGACTCCGATCCTTGATCGACCAATGCCCGCGCGACGTGATCGACGCCGTGGCGATCGGTCACTCGAACGCGCGCGGTAGCCAGCAGCACGGCCATCGGGACCGTCGGCTGCGGCCTCGCGAGATGGGACGTCACCGCCGCGACTGCGGTGAAGGCGTCGTGCAAGGACGAATGATGTCGCGCTCCGCAAGACAAACAAGACGTCCGCGACGGGCACTCGGTAAGCTTGTGCTTACCAAGGCAGTTCACGCACAATGCACTCGCGTCGACGTATTGCCTGCGCTCGACGGCCGACTTGCCGAGATACGTTTCGCACTGACGCAGGTAGTGCTCCTTACTGCACAAGAAGCAGCGTCCTCGCTGACTTCCCGGTTTGCTCGTCTGTAAGGAGTTCCTTTGCCTCGACGAACCCGAGCTAGCTTTCGCCGAGCTAGCATCGCACTTGGAAGGCGCCAACGATTCGAGAGTTCGCATTCGCTGGCTGACGAACTCCAGGATCTCCTCGAGAGACGGAGGCTCCGTAGTCTTACTGAGCTCCGTCTCCCACTCGCGCCGCGATACCGGATCGAGGAGCTCCGTGATCAGCTGGACGGCCAGGTCGTCACTTTGCGTTAAGGGCCGTCCGATCCCCTCCAGAGCACCGACGGTCGTATGCACGCAATGGTAGATTTTACGTAAATCTGACGCGGACTCACCCTTCATTTTAGGCAGCGCCAGCAGTCGCGCGATGTAAGCCCGCACCAGGAGGCGCCTGTTCTCATAATGGGCGATCAGCGCCCGCCAAGTGCGTTCAAAGTTAGCGCCCGTCGTCGGAAGCTGTCGTGCCACCTGCTCGGCCTCGCCCTTGAGGCTTGTCTTTAAGTAGTGGAGTTTCTCCACTGGCGTAACCGCATGGTTGATGACGACCAGAGACACAAAAAGGTCGCGGAAAGCCGGCCAGTCCTCGTACTTCCCGGAGAACTGCGGGATCGCGATGCGCGGCAACTTCGCCGCGGCAGGTGCCGCGACCGCGACAGCGGCAGCGGCAGCGACGCCCGGAACGTTCTCGGGACCACGCATCACACTCAGGTCCTCCAGGTACTGACCCTTTTGCGTGTGGTAGGCGATGTCGGCCTTGAGCATCAGATCTTCCTTGATGTAGTCGTGCTTCGCGAGCTCCTTGCCGTACTCCAGGAGGAGTTGTTCATGTCGACTCATGAACTTCGCCCAGTAACCCTCCAGAGTCTGGAGGCGAGCCTCCAATAAGCCGATCGTGACCTTGGCAGCTCCCGACTTCATCATATTGTCGTAGGAGCGGGCCAGAAGCCCATACAGATCATGCTGCGCCTGCACCAGATCTTCTAATGGATTACTCATCTTGTCTCTCTCGCGTGGTCTTGACCGCAGGCAACGCGACGCACTTCACCTTCACAGCACTCACTTTTTACTCCGGCACTGGCGAGAAAAATCCGGCTCGAAGGACCAGCTAATGTGCGCGAGAGCAGCGAGCATTCGCGAGTGAGCGCGGCAAATACACGGGAGGTAGAGTAACAGTCAATAACTCGATTGTTCAACGGAGTTAAGAATATTTATTATTCCGGAATGACAAGAGTTAAGCGTCAATCGAATAGAGAAGTCCGTATGAAGGCCCGGGTCGACAATGAGAGTTCGCTCGCGTCCGATATCCGAATGTGTAAGCCGATCGAACAATTATTCTACGTGCGATTACTTAATGACTCGAGGGCGTGCAAAAGACATCTGCCTGGTCCCCAAGCACGCGCGCCTTATAAAGGCGATCGGAACCTTCTAGAAAGATTCGGCGGGAAACTGGCAGATAACAACAATCCCATTGTTCCGGATCCTTCTAGAAGGATCCTCAGAGTTTGACGAAAACATGTTTATTTGCATTGGAAGCGGCCGTTTGATTCCTCGAACGACCGTTTGACTGCCGTTCGACAACGGCCGTGCTCCCGCGCGCTCGCGCGCTCGCTCGCGAACAGCGGTTCGTCGCGAGCGGGAAACACAGCACGCGAAAGCGTTCCTTTCCCGCGCGCCGCTCCGAACAACGATAAGCTCAAGATTCTTTCTGTGAAATTTAGGATCTGACAATAAAAATGCTCTGTCAACCATGCCCAAAATTGTTCCTCTTTTCTGTGATAAAGAAAACGACGAACGAAGATTGGTCAGTATATGTTATTGCGTAAGATAGTAAGCACGCGGCATTACAGAAAAGTCAAACGTATACTTTGACAGGCAAATTTCGCTTCCTATGGACAAAGTTATCCAACGCTTCACTAGTCGTCATCAGTGCCAATGGGTGAGTCACATATTTTTTAAAAAATTTACAAAAAAAAATAAAAAAACATTAATTATAGTAATGTCAGCTATCTAAGAACACGATGGTTGTTTAGAAAATTGTCAATTTCACTGACACGACAACGGGCAATGCTTCCACGGCGAATTTGGCAAACCGTTGGTGACTCATTTAATTCCCGGTAACGAACTGATTAGAATAGCTTTTACTTGTAATTGCGTTGAAGATGACGATTAAAATAATTTTTTCTTTTTGTAATTTCGCTGAAGAGGGCTCCAAAGAGAGCCGAAACGTTTGTTACTTATAATTCATTATGAATAAATAACTATTTGAACACTGATTGTGTTTTGCGCTCTTATACCCGCGCTGACTTTCACTAGCCTGTTTTAGCTGTTTATTTTGTGAATAATAATAAAATTATAATTATAATATAAAATTTTCCTCAGCTTTACTAATTTTTACACTTATTTTATTTGCCGGTATATCGTCGCAGTTTAGTGCAGCTTGACTACATATGTGATATCATGTGATATTGTTATGACAGTTCGCCATATTTTTGATTGTATAGCCAACGCATGCTCAAAATAAATTTGACCCATACTTTTCTCGCACTGTCGCTACTGTATATACTGTGGTAACACAGTGTTCATTAGTGTAAGAGAGAAAATTTTAGTTGTCTTGCTCACACTAATGGACACTGTGTTACACAGGGTGCTTTCCAGCTACGATACAAGTCGACACTGTGTAAGAGCCTTCGCACATGAACTTCTGTAAGACGTTAAGTTACGTTAAGTACAAACCTTCACTCGAGTATATCTAGCGCGTTCGTAAAACTATGTAACTAACATTTATATAACTACATGTGAAAAGGTACAGTCGTGTTCATTATAGTTGCGACACTTTTTCTTAGATGCGTTTCTGAACATGCAACTATAACAAGAGCTAAGAACATGATTGGTTCTTACTTGTGGATCCAACCAATTACTTTTGCCGCTCGATGAGCAAGGCTACATTCCAAAAACCATCAAAGAAAAAGTGTCGCAACTATAATGAACATGACTGTACACCCATGGAATTTGATTCTGTCCATGGGGAAATTTTCTAAATTGAGAAGTCACCACTTTCTACATACTCGCAGTTTATGATTAATGTAACGACTAGATTTTATTGGTCGTTACGTTAATCATAAACTGTAAAGCCCGTATCAGACTACGCATTAAAAATTGAAGATTGAAGATTAAAGATTGAGCTTTAACCAATCAAAATAAAAGGAGTTAAAATTTCCTTGCTTTGATTGGTCAAATTTCAATCTTTAATCTTCAATCTCAATCTTCAATGCGTAGTCTGATACGAGCTTAAGTATGTAGAAAGATAGCGACTTCTTAGTTTGGAAAATTTCCCCATGGATAGAATCAAATTCCATGGGTGTACATAGACTAGAGAAGAACATAAGATAGAATGTTTGATGTTTTTCGGGACTTATGTAATGCCGGAACATAGCGGATTGGAAGGAGGGCTTCGAAATCCATTATTCGGATATGCCCAAAGAACGGTAGTAGGCATTTAAGTCGAGCGTTCTGTAACTCATTATTTAGGTATGCTTTGAGATTCGTAGTGAAACGTTCTGAATTCGGATAAATTGTTAAAATAAGATATTCCTGAGTAGTTTGAAATATGACGTCCTTACAATTAATAATCCGACAACGCTGCATTAACATGTAAACTGGATCAGATAGAGGTGATAGGCGTGTTTTTCGATGTGTACGTACACCTATGGAATTTGATTCTGTCCATGGGGAAATTTTCCAAACTAAAAAGTCGCTATCTTTCTACATACTTACAGTTTATGATTAACGTAACGACCAATAAGCTCTAGTCGTTACATTAATCATAAACTGCGAGTATGTAGAAAGTGGTGACTTCTCAGTTTGGAAAATTTTCCCATGGACAGAATCAAATTCCGTGGGTGTACACTTCTGTAGCGTCGGTGCAAGACAAATGTGTATAAGTGCTCTGAAATCCATTTCTCAGACATGCCTAAGAACTGTGAGAAGCGTTCTAAGATAAATTTTGGATAAATCCCAAATATCTTTGGCACTTTGAATATCGGAAACATGACGTTTCCCCAGTCATAATTGCATAACTATATGCAAACATGTAGATTAGAAGAAAGTATAAAACAGGATGCCTAATGTGTTTCCGTTTGTTTTCTGTTCCTGAATTTTCTAAATAAGTGTACACTTAAAATGAAATAGATAGATGTTTCAAAATTAGCAAAAGCAAGAAAGAACGTTCCAGTGCAGTCTAGCGCAGGAATAGAAAACAAGTCTTTTGTAAACCTATGTAACACTGGTGCAATGAGGATTTGTAGAAGGGTTTTAAAATCCATCATTCTGGTATGCTCTGGGGATTGGTAGGATGCATTCTAATAGAACTTAGATAAATCTTTTAACATGTACGATAACTCTGAATACCCCTAAACACGACGTTTTATATGAAATTATGCACGGATAAACGGCCGAGCACTCGCTATTCCCACGTTGCTGGGTCGGCCCACTCCAGTGCAAGGCATACAATCAATCCTATTTAAGGTTCCCACATCCGCCTCCTTTCTCTTTGGACAGTAGTTATATACATATGCCATCTCATAGTCCTTAGACTGCTTTCCTCTTTACCTACTACTAATACTTAACAGATTCTATTAGATCAGAGAGAAATATGAACCTCATTTAGTTTCAATATCCTTGTGTAGATAGAAACATAAAATCTAAACGGTTATACCGCTAACAAAGGGATTACCGAACCCTTCAAATAAATGCAGAATTAAATTGTCTTTTGGGAGTTGAAAATAAACTGACTATCTCGGGAAATCAAATCTGTTAAGTATTAGTAATAGGTAAAAAGGAAAGCAGTCTAAGGACTATGAGATGGCATATGTATATAACTATTGTTCAAAGAGAAAGGAGGCGGATGTGGGAACCTTAAATAGGATTGGTTGTATTGCTTGCACTGGAGTGGGCCGGACCAGCAACGTGGGAATAGCGGAAGAGAATCCCGCCACCGCATCAAGCCAGTGCAGGAATGAGTGATCTTTCGTATATAAAAATGGATGCCCTTGTAGAAGGAAAATGCCAGTGGCCGCGGGATCTTGGATGGGAGGCGCGCCTAGAGGGGGATCTCCTGTGGTTTCCATCCAGAAGCACAATGGAGGGCCCTGCTTCGGATTGTGACTACTGTGCCTTGGCGCTTAAATCTCGCCGGGGCTTGTCGCAAGTCAATGGCGAGATAAAAGGTGTCCGTGCGCTCGATATCAAGCCTGCGGTGGATTAACTATAAAATAATTTGACTGAAATGAATGGCTGCTACAACTAGCCTATGGAATATAAATGATTCTATACCATGGGTAGCCCATTAGTATACATACTTGGCTGAACAGGAGTACGTAGCTAAGACTGAAATGGCTCTGTTTGCTGTTCCTCTTCCTGGGGTATAGCAAACCGGATCGTTATGTTTATTGCCCGCTGCCTGCGTTTGATCTGGTGTTGGTATGGACCGAGGTGGGGAACATATGGAACTGGCAAAGATCGCTAGATTCAGAGCCGGAATATATTTGGAAAATAAAATAAATATGGCAGTGCTCCAAGGCATACTCGCTACGCCCCCTCCTGATGGAGTGCAACTTTGCATAATTTCGGCAGTGGAGCCTAGAGAGGAAGAATGAGAAGCCGTATATGGAAATATAACTCCGCAGCTCTGAACTTCCGGGCCCGGGACTGCGGATCAAATAGACAACATTTATATTTAGCCGAAACGGGGGTGGGCACTTGCTCTCAAAACAACCAAGCCAATCTTGTATAATGGAAATGTCTGAAAATAAGGATAAACCATCCCCAGGTGATCGGATCCCTGGGAACCGGTAACGCGCGGGTTCTTTCCCTGCTTGCGCGAGGTCGGCGGCATTGCCGGAATCCTGCGAAGGGAAGGCGGGGGCGTCAATGGGGAGCGCCCTAGCCGATTTGGCAATCCCCGAGGAATCAATGTGTACATCTAATGTAGTCATAAAAAAAAATGAGTACGCAAGAATTGGAATCTTATAAGAAGAGAGCAGAAAAAGAACAGTCTAAAATAAATCCAAAGGTAATCTTTGCAGAGGCAGTTTGCCTCAATTACAGAATAGAAATGCCAAAAGAAAAACGAGTGCACTTCCCGAAAAATGAAGATGATTCTGGGGAGCTAAGATTGGCGGTACCGGCGGAAGATGAGGATAGCTAGAAATGTAAGAAAGAAAAGCCTCTCAACGGTTACGGGTATCCCCACGTGTAAGATAGAAAAGAAAAAAAGCAGGAAAAAAAGCAATCGCTGGGAGACTGACTTAAGTGATAGAGAATGAGAGGACATCGACTCAATAAATGAGATAAGAAAAAAAAGAGAAAAATTGGGTTAACAAAAGCGGAAAAAGCACTTACGACCCAGCAAAAGAAGATGGCAAACAAAATAGTGGGTAATTTCAATACAATGCCGGCAGCGCAAATAGCGGAAGAGGCAATAAAATCAGTTAATGATGGAGAAGAGGCAAGACTAAAATGCACAAATATCCAAAGAGCGCTTAATAAACGAATCAAATTGTCTCTGTATGTAAATAGTATTGCAGTGCGTGAGCTGGCCATCCGTGCGGGGATAACCGGCGTATAACCGGGAGAGATGCCTAGCACTCCAAAGAGAAGTAAACGAATTAAAAGAAAAGTTGGAAAATGTCCTGGAAGAAAGAGAACGGAAACTTAATATACGGAAGCAAGGTAATGAAGAACAAACACCAAAAGGTCTAACAAGTAAAAAAGTTAAAAGGAAAAAACTTATTGCCAGTTCGGGTGATGATGAAAATAGTTAACCCATGAAACGGGATAATTTCATTTTCCTGGGAGGCCATTTCATCAACGGGCGGTGAAATAGGACCCTAACCTTAAAGAGGGAGCAGGTGGAAGAATAGAAGACGAAATTGCAAATTCTTCTACGTCTAATAATAGACTGATCCCATATACAATGGGAAATAATGCGGGGGAATATTCACTACCGCAACGGGAGGTCAGGAAATATGAATATATCAAGCTGAGAGATGGACCCGGTGCATTATAGTTCCTCCAGGAATACGGGGGATCATCGTACCCGTGTTCATCATCAGTTGAAGAAATGTGGCAAGATGCCACAAATGGCAAGAAAAAAAGACGGAGGAAAAAACCAACCAAAACCAAAACCAGTATCAGAGTCAAACTCATGACGAACGATTGAAGGAGCGGGCCCAAATGGGTATACAAGATAGATTTCTTGAGGAAGGAATGCCCCAATCACAGTGGGGCACATTTCCATTAAATGAAGGGAGACAAGAGTTTGTCAGGAATGGTGATCGAAGAAATGAAGTTGAAATATCCATAAGGAATAGAGGACAGACGATAGCCGCTCCTAGGAGAAGAATAAACAGTGGAAGGGAAGGACAAGTGGAGGTAAAAAGAACGCGGAAAGAATTTGACGCAAGGGAGAAGAGGACGTCGACCCAGCTAATCAGTGCGGCCAAAAAAAATGTTCTTAAAACAGCAGCGGTAACTATAACAAAAGAGGAAGGTGGGCCTTCTTATGCCGACATATTAAGAAATGCGAGAGAAAAAAATTTCTCTCGCGAATCTTGGTATACAAACAACAAGCATCAAGAGAGCTGTCAATGGTTACTCCTCATAATTGACTCATAATTGAATTGCCAGGGGAGGATACGTCGGTCAGGGCGGACAAACTTGCGAGACACCTAAGATTGGCTTTTGAAAAAGAGCAGGTAAGGATCGCGAGGCCGATGCCAAGGAGAGAGTTAATCGTGTCAGGATTTGACGAATCGGCCACACCGTACGAGCTTAACCTAGCACTCGCGGAAGCAGGGGAGTGTGCAAGCACGGACGTGAGGTCCGTGTCTGGGTCCAGTCAGGCTAACGAGGAACGGGCTCTATTCTATGTGGGCGAAGTGCCCAGTAGTAGCAGCAATTAAAATAACGGAGAAAAAAAGCTCAAAATTGGCTGGTCAATGGCCAGAGTGTCGCTGCTGGAAAAACGTCCATTTCAGTATTTTAGGTGTCTGGCAGTGGGACATACCAGGGAGAGATGCCCATCGGTAATTGATCGGAGTGGGTGGTGCTTCAATTGTAGGAGTCAAGACCACAAGAGAAATGCATGTAGAAATAAACCGTCATGCCCAATATGTGAGTACAGAGGTCTGCGTCATGATTACAAACCAGGAGGGAAAGGGTGTGTTCAGGTCGCGCCCCGCTCACTGCAGGGAAGGAGCCTCAGAAGTACACCGCCAACTTTTAGAGCAGCATATGTACCTGGTAACAAAGTACATTGCGAGAAAGTAGCAAAGGACCGACAGGACGGGATAGCCGAGAGAGCTGGGAACCAGTCAGCTGGCAGTAACGTGGCTAAAAGCCCTAAAGTTAGGAGAGGAGATGGGATAAGGACCAAATTAACGCAGGCAGCTAAGACGTTGAAATCGGCAAAGGAAGATGACGTACCGCTGGTGACGGACGAGCACGAGGGGCCTGAAAAAGTGCAGGAAAAGGAGATATCCGCAACAATAGCAAGCCCGGCTGAAAACCGGCGACTTGCCGCTAGTACCTCTAGGATTAAGAGTCAGGATAGGCTGGATCCCTTCCTGTGGGAGACAGCCAGTGAGAAAAGCCCGGGAACAGCAAACAAACAAACTAGCAAAAACGATTCTGACATGGAGGTGTCAGGAGACAAGGATACAAAAGAGCGAGCACGGAGGGCTTCGTCAAATGACTCAACCCTGTAATGGTCGTAGTAGCCCAACTAAATGTCAACAACAGCAGAGCGTCACATGACTTGTTGATTAGAAAAATGGAGGAATTGGATGTATCAATGGTAGTGATAACAGAGCCAAATATGGTTCCTGAGGATACTAGATGGTATCCTTCAAGCGGAAGGCGGCCAACAGTAGCAATCACCTGGCAGGGTGCCAGGCTGCCGCAGGTATGCAGGAGGCTAAAAGCGGGAGAGGGATACTCGGTGGTGGAATGGGAAGAGATCGTATTGGTTGGATGTTACTATCCACCAAATAAACCATTGAGAAGTTACAACCGGTACCTGGATAGTTTAGCTAGAGTAAGCAGAAAATTTGCCGATAGATCAACCATGTTCATGGGAGACTTTAATGCGCGTGCGCTTCTCTGGGATACCGTCTAAAACTTGAGAGGGAGGCATCTAAGCAAATGGGCGGCGGACTTGGGTTTGGTTCTCGTGAATTTAGTTTGGTCCCCAACAACCTATTATCCACGTGGGATGTCAACGGTTGATTTGACATGGGCCAACTGTGCGATATCTGGGCTAGTGGAAAGATAGAAAGTTGATTACCTAAACGATTCCCTATCCGACCACTTTTGTATATACGTGAATATTAAAATTAGGAATAGGGCAAAGAATAGACTTAAACTGGTCAACACGATTTTTCCGCGATGGTGCGTGAAAAAGATCGATGAAGATATACTAAGGGCGGCGGCTGCGGCTAGGGCTTGGCCTGAGGAACATGGAGAGCGCTCGGCCAAAAAATGGGCGGAATAGATAGATTCGGTGCTTTCAGAGATTACCAGTGCAACTACGCCGCGAGCAAAACTGGGGCACAAGTCTTCCTGCTACTGGTAGAATGCGAACATTGCAGAGCTCAGAAGGAGGTGTAACAACCTGAGGAGGAGAGCTTTTAGAAGCAAAAACAAGGTATTGCCTGACGTATAAAAAACATTGGATGATAAAGTAAGAGAGGCAAGGGGGACTTTAAAAGCGGCAATTATGAAAGTAGAAGCTTCGGTCTGGGACAAATTACTAGGGAGCCTTGATGCTGACCCCTGGGGACGCCCATATAGAATAGTCACTAAGAAGCTTAAAAAGTCAAGCCCGTTGACTTGCGAACAGCTCCGACCACAAACAGTTCAAAGAATTGTAGATTCTCTTTTCCCGAACCACCCAATAATGGAAAGAGAGGAAGTGGACGTCGAGTGGAGTGAGGAACTAGCGATCACGGAGAAGGAAGTAGCAGCAGCGATTAAGAAAATAAGCAATAACAAAACTCCTGAACCGGACGGGATAATGGGCAGGATTATTAAACTGACACAGGAGTCATTATTACCCGCATGGACAAAATATCTCAACAAGTGCTTCCGGGAAAAATATTTCCCAGTAAAATGAAAGGAAGCAAAACTTATACTTCTTAGGAAGGAATTGAGGCCGGTGGGAACTCCGTCATCGTATCGTTCGATCTGCTTGTTGGCGGAGGCTGGCAAGTTACTGGAGAGAGTAATGGCCAGGAGATTGTTCGAACACCTGGAGGTAACGGAGAGACTCTCTGACCTACAATTCGGCTTTCGAAAGAACAAGTCAACGATCAACGCGATTGAGCAGGCCAAAGAGCTTATAAAGGAGGGAGTCGAGGTGGAGGGTATATCCATCGCGGTTAGCCTAGATGTGCAAAACGCTTTTAATTCGCTGCCATTGGGGACAATAAAAGAAGCGCTGGCCAAAAAGGAATGCCCGAATTATTTAAGAGTGGTGGTGGGCAGCTACCTGGAGAACCGCAGTCTAAAGTACGTAGACAGTGAGGGGCAAGCAGTCCAAAGAAGGATGTCGTGTGGAATCCCACAAGGGTCCGTGCTGGGACCGTTGCTCTGGATCATGATATATGATGCGATATTGGAAAAAAAGTTGTTGAAGAGAAGCACGGCTATTTGTTTTGCCGACAACACCCTTCTGGTGGTGGCCGATGAGACGCTGAAGGAGGCCGTGGCTCGGACGGATGTGGCCATAGCCAACATTTGCGGAGAGATAAGTGACATGAGCCTGAAGGTGTCCCCTAGTAAGACGGAGGTGGTGGTTTTTGCGCGAAGAGGGACTCCGGTACCGGAAAACACGGCAGTAATGGTGTGCGGGCGTCTGGTTGTCGCTAAGCCTACAATGAAATATCTGGGTCTCACAATTGACAAGAATTAGAGTTTTAAATGTTACCTTGATAACATTATCACCAAGGTGGAAGGCATGGCGATGTCGTTGATGCGACTAATGCCGAATTTGCGAGGACCGGCAGAAAAAAGAAGAAGGCTCTATTCAAACGTAATAAATTCTATCATACTATACGGAGTTCCTATATGGGCAGAAATGATCTCAAAGAACAAAGAGATTAAAGAAAAACTGAGACGCATACAGAGAAACGTAGGACTGAGAGTGATATCGGCGTACCGCACAACCTCACATGAGGCAGTGGCGATTCTAGCGAGCCAGATACCTCTAGACATCAAAACAACGGAGTACGCACGCGTGTACAACACGGTGAGCGGGCTCAGAGAAAGGGGTCACTCGTTGCCACCTAGGATGATAATGGGAATTAAAAACTTAGAGAGGGAAGCATCAGTAATGGAATGGACCTTCAGACTGGAAGAGGAAGCGGATCGGCTACCGTGGGCAAGAGTCAGAGACTGCCTGGTCCCAGTGCTGGGCAAACGGCTGACTAGAAGGAAGAATCTTGGACTGTTCTTTAGAACCACCCAGATAATGACGGGACATGAGTGCTTTAATTGGTATCTGTTTAACATTAACAGAGCAATTTCGCCCATTTGTGCTCACTGTCGCCAAGGATACTGCAGAGTACACTCTGTAAGAATGCGTCAGCTGGGATGAAGAACGGGAGCAACTCGCCATGACATTTGGAAGACACTTCACGCTTAAGAAGATAATGGAGGACAGTTTGGAGGACCCGGACAAGTGGCAGGCCTTTACAAACTTTTGTGAAAAAGTAATAAAAGATAAGGAGGTTGCCGAAAGATGCTAGGCAAAGGCAGGAAAAAGTAGCTCGACAGCCCCCGTGGATTAGGCTTTCGCGATCAAGGATCCGGCCAGGGAGGGGAGCTCTTCTGAGCGGAAGATCGTCCAGATAAGAAACAAGCTCTGAGGCATGAAAAATCGAATTGAGGAAAGTATCTGCTATAGAAAGGAAAATATGTGCCTTATCGATTATGCGACCACAGCCTACCCGGTCAATTAGCATAAGTAGTGTGGTATTCCCAACCCTGTGAGGACTAATTACTCAAAGATTTGTCCGGAAATGAGTGAGGAATATATCTTATACGGACGCAAACACTCACCGAAAGAATGGCGTATAGTCGGCTGGGGGTGTTTGGCTATCGTCCAGTGCGGAAAAACACGAGGAGAGGTTTTTAGGGGGTAAGCAATGTGGGTAGAATCGCAGCGATGTACCCACATTGAATCCTCCACGTTTCGGAGTTCCGGGCTTCGAGACGTCTTCCCTTCCTCGATGGGCGAAAGCGGCCAGTACGGCTGACCAGTGAGAGTTGGTACTGGCAGGATCCATCCTGGCGGTCCGTCCCGCTGGGCAGTTTGGTCAGTTTATCGCCAGTCGTGGTTAGGGCGCTGCGAAGATTTTCCTCTTCTCCGAGAAACAAAAAAAAAATAGTACAAACCTTAAACTTAAGCCCGTACTTCTCCCGTAGGAGTCTGGAGTTGTTTCGGGGCCTCCCGAGGCTGCGGAACGACTCCAGATACAGGAATTGGCGATCCTGCGGTTCCCGAGCTTGCTAGGAGTCTGCGGTCTCTCGTAGGCCGTAGATTCAGGGATCTCAGCGACCCTGGCGCCCGAGCTGACACACCGTAATCCATCACGTGCTGAAATTACGTGCGGGATGGACCGGGGACCTTGGCTTCACCGCCCGGGTCGCGAGGAGTCAACCTCTATAAAAAATCAAGGAGGCGGCATCTGAATACCGCGTTTCGCGCCTCAGACGCCATGGTGGTGTATGATTGTTTTATGTACGGTGTTCGTCGCGACGGGGGGGTCGGGTCGCCTTCTCCTTGCAGAATCCTGGAGCGATCCTCCGGTTGATGGTTAAATCCCGCGGCGTGACCCGCTGGTTGTCGATGTCTCCGGCTAGCCCGGGTGCATCGGCGCCGGGCCCTCAGGCCTAGGATCAGCCCGTATACCGGTGCGACTGGTGCTTCCTCGCGGGGATGTTCCTCGTTAGCGCGGGGGCATCGTCGTGGGGGGTGCTAGCTCTTGCCGAGGCCTCGAGTCGGGGGATCTCTCTGGGTGCCTGTTGGGATCGGGGGTCCCGACTGCCCGCCGCAGTCCATTGTCTGGTACGTGTCGATCGTGGGTCATCCCGGTGCGCTTAACCGCGTGCACTTAGGTTTTGTTTTTGTGTTCTTCCCTGGTCGGCGCGTGCGATGTGTGTGCCATCTATTAGAGTCGCCTTGGGCCGGTGGTTCCCGGACACCGGCCCGTAGTATCCCTCGGGCGAGGGTGGGGTTCCCCTCGTAAAACAATACCCCATTTATGAGCACTCATGGCAAACGAAAGGGATATGTTACCGCGCAAGGGGGGTTGGATACCCCAGGGCCGGCAAGGGGGGACTAGTGTCCCGGGTGCCCCCTTGTCGTTATCGTTCAACGGGCGGCCGGGCGGAGTGACCACATGCTCCACCGGCTATCGGGCTAGTGTGGTAATTGATGTCCGTGTTCGTCCCCGCGCTAGGCGGATAGGCCGAAGGTCTATCCAATTCGTTGGATAGACTCGAGGTCCGAAGCCTATCAGCGCAACCTATGGCGTCGTCGACTGATGAGGGCGTTGACGCCCTATTGTAGCTCCACGGACTCCACCTCGTGGAGCCTTGTCGGCGTGGAGTCTGTGGAGGAGGTTTCCTCCTCCTCTAGTGACGGGGGGATGCCTCCCTGGACGGGAGGGGCGGAGTCGAGCCGTCCCAGGTGGACGAGGCCTCTGCCCTGACCGTCGAGGGGGACACGATCCTGTTGGCCGATGACTGTCGCAAGGCAGGCTCCGACCGGCAGGATGGTTACGCGACCGGGTCGACGAAGACCCGATTTTTCGAAATGGTGGCACATCCAACGCCACCGCAAATTGGCGGAGGCAGAACGCCGATCCGCGTCCGTGGGGAAGGCTCGAGCGGGGAGGACCTCGCTGACCCGCCTCGCAGGAGGCGGCAGGGGTTCTCTCAGCCTCTGGCTGAGCCCATGGACGTGGATCGGGGAGAGGAGGAGGAGGAACCGATGATCGGGAACCCTTTGGAGCCGGTCATCGATCTGGACGAGTCGGAGGGCCGTGTCCATATCCCGGATGTTCCGGGAGACGGGACCGACCTTCCGACTCACGTTAGAAGCAGGCGCGACCGTGGCCGACCCCGGTTGGACGGGAGTGGACCCTTCAGGTCCCTTTCCCCACTGTCCGACGGGGCGGACACAGAGGACCGGCTCCATGGGGTTCCGTTGGAGCAATTTAGGGCCCGCCGACTCCGAGTTAATGTCATCCGGAGCTCGGAGTCGGAGGGAGAGGGAACGGGGGCGAATGATGCGCGCCCTCGGCAGCGCATCAGGATCCCCCCCGACCCTGTTCACGCCGGACCAGCGGCGATATATTGACCGCCATCTGCGGGTGATCTCCCGGAGTACTACCACCGATCTGGCCGGATTGGCTGATGGGTGGCTCCGGGAAGTCAAGGGCGCGAGGAACAAGGCCTCCAGAGGTTGCCCACTGTCGGGCAACCTGTCGGGGCGAATAAAATTAAACACCCATCTCGCCCGGGAGGCGAGATGAGGAGGTGGACAGGAGGAAACGGCGACCGCGGCCCGGGAGGAGGAGGTTCGCTCCCTCCGGGCTGAGGTCGCCGAGCTGAGGGGCCAGCTGGGGGTAGCAAAACGCGTCCTCATGCTACAGAGCGGTCCCTCCTCGTCCGCGGCTGCCTCGCAGCCGGCGAGAGGGAGAAGGTCTCCTTCCCCTCCGCCGCCCCCGTCGGTCGCTTCTGCCCCCGGCTCTTCTCCTTTCGGGGAGCAAGTGCTGGGGACGTTGGAGCGGCTGGCGGCGACGGTGGAGGGCCTGGAGAGGCGCCTGGCGCGGGTGGAGACGGGGGCTGCTCCGGCCGCCGTCCCCACCGACGCTGGGGGCAAGAAAAAGAAAAAGGGGAAGGGGGAAAGGGGAATGCGGGAGCTCTGCGGGAGGAGCCTCCTGTGCCCCTCGCCGTGCCGGCGGCAGCGCCCGGCCCCGATACGCCTGCGAGCGATCGGAGCTGGGTCGAGGTTGTCGGCACGCGGAAAAGGAGAAAGGTGGACAAGGGGGGCAGAAGAGCGCCCCCCATCCGCCCCACGGGGGATGGCGGGTGAGGGGTGTTCCCCCCAGAGTTTGAGCGGGCCTATGCTCGACCATCGGGGGCAGCGGTGCCTGCCGCCCCCCCGGCGGCCGAGCAGGGAGAAAAAAAGAAGGAGGGAAAAAAAAGAAGAAGGGTGGAGGTCCGCCGCGAAGCGAAACGCTCGCGGCGAAAAAGATCGGGAGGCGCGTCCCCAAGTCATCGGCGGTGATGATCACGGTGACCGGGGACGATGCCTCCTATGCAAGCGTCATGCGGCGGGCCCGTGAGGCCATTGTCCTCGGGGACATCCTGCCGCAGGGGGGCAATGGGCTGCGGGTTTGCCGAGCCCAGGCCGGGGGTCTTCTCCTGGAGATCCCCGGCGAAGATAGCAGGCCAGCCGCTGAGAGGCTGGCCTCTGAGATGAGGCGCGTTGCGGGGGGCCCGGACGTGCGGATCTCTTGCCCTCTGCGGAGGGTGGGGATCCGCATCTCCGGGTTCAAAGATTCCGTGACTCCGGAAGAGGTGGCCACGGCGGTCGCCGATTCCGGGTCATGCTTCGTGCGGGCCTCAGGGTTGGTCGGGTGACGCGCGGTGGCTGGGTTCTGTCATAGTGCAGTGCCTGGTCGCCGCCGCCGCGAAGATCGCCCGAGCGGGCAGTCTGGCCCTGGGCTGGGTGGCGGCTCGCGTGGAGGTGCTAAAGGCACCCCCACAGCGATGATTCCGGTGCCTGGCCCAGGGACATACGCAGCACCGGTGTCCTGGCGGCGTTGACAGGGCCCGGTGCTGTTTCAATTGCGGGGGTGAGGGGCACACCCAGGCAGAGTGTGCGAACAGGCCATTCTGCCCTGCTCCAAAGCACACGACCACCGCCCCGGCGGTGAGAAGTGTGTGAGAGTTCCCCCGGCTGCTCGACCGGGGAAGAAGGCTCCCCCTCCTCCACGGCGGGAGGAGGGCGGAGACTCTGAAGAAGATCGGCCGCTGACCCCTCCGCCTCCCACCCCGCCCGGCGCTCAGGCCGTGGATGGTGGTGTGTCGGAGGGGCCAGTGGCCGATATCGAGATGGAGGAGACCCCTCCCGTGGCGGAGGCCTCTGTCACGTGAGGCCTTCATCACGGGGGTAATAGAGATATCGTCGGAGTCGTCCGGAGCAACTGGGCTCCGGACGAGTCCGCCGACTAAAAAGAGGTGCGAGGCACTCGACAGTCCGAGTGCCGCGCACTTCCCCCAGGCGAAGGTGGTGCTCGAGCCCCTCCCTCTCCCGCAACGGGAGAAGCGAGTGGGACGAGACTCGAGCACCCCTCTCAAGAAGGCGTTGAGACCCCGGGCGGAGAGGGCGTTGACGCTCTCTCCCCCGGGGTCGCCTATCCTCGGAGGAGATAGAGCCGTGGAGTGACTCCCCTGGGGGGGGGGGGGTCATTACGCGACCCTGGGCCTCGTTTCCGGCTGCCCCTGCGCTCGGGGATGCCCAGGAGACGAGGACCCTGGCTGTTGGGCCGCTCGATGAGTAGGGGTCTCCGCTCATCCGGGAGCCGGCCACACGAGGATAGGAGGTAGGCCCGGTCGGTTCCTAGGGACCACTGGACCTTGGGTAGGGGGTTGGCGCGGAACGGGTAAGTTCGGCGCTCGCCTCCTGCCCTAATGGAGCGCGGGGGGGGGGGGGGGCGTGCGGTGTTTTTCACGGCGCTACCCCGGGGTGGACAAGGTGGCAGCCGACGTATCTCGGCTGTCGCCCTGGCACGTCCTCTCCCAACCTAACGAACTGGCGCGTCGGGGAGCTTACGCTCCGCCCCTGGGGGAAGGCTCCGCCCATGAAATGGCGTATTGTCGGCCGGGGCCTTCCTTATCCGGGGCGAGGTGGCTCGGTGAGGTTTTTAGTTGGTAGGCGGGTTAGGGCGAGCCTGGTCGCTGAAATTATGTGGTCGGATTAGCACCGTCCTGACTCGAGTCCAACACTGTCAGGTCTAGCCAACCTGTCGTGCCATGAGCATTTCCCTCATCGTACCAAAAAAAAGCCCGTACTTACAATTAAACTTAGGTCAACGCACAAAAAAATCCGTAACGTAAGCAGTTCCGCAAAGTCATAAAGGAATGATCGTCGCAGATCGTCGATAGATCCTTTGATCTGCTTTGATCATTATTGACATTCAATTGGTATCATCTCTTTTTCTTAATATTGTTATTCTTAAAAAAAAGAATACCAATCTCTGCATATTGGCGACGTGTATGAAAAGTTATATCGTTATACAGAAGTTAATTATAGTAAAGAATTAAATATCACTTCTAGATCATATATAGATCATAATCCTTTACTATTAATAAAACAAAAAATCACGTTTGTAATTTACCGACTTTTCGCGCATGGATCAGCTCGTCGGGTTCTCGGTGAGAGACTCGCGGCTAGACCGCGAAAATGGTTCGCGGGAGAAAGAAAGGCCGGCGGTGCGGTTTAACATACTACACGCGAGATACGGTTCGAATTGACATATATTTGGCTAGTGGGACGGACAATACGTACACGGTAATATATATGTATATATATACATATATATATATGTATATGACGAGGCAGCTTTCAGGACGATTTTTGGCATGAATGGGCAGTTTTGAAGACTTTTGGTACTTTTCAGGTCGGTCCTGAAAACTGTACATATTTGTCGGTACTTTCGGGGTCTGTCTTGAAACCTACCATTTCTTAATTTTTCTATATAAAGTTCTTAAAACTACTAATAGATAAAATATTATTATACAAAAAGTATGTAACTTTTATTACTTATGAGATAAGCTTTATATATGTTGTATATATTACTAAATAGCTTAATAACAGTCCTAATTACTTAGTAAACCTTATATAAAGTAAATATATAGCCTCTCTACATATAAAATTTGTTAAAGTCTTGAAACTGCCTTTACACTTATTTACAAAACATATATATAAATAAAAATAGACAGCCTTAAATTACATTTCTTTAAAAATGAGTAATTTATAACGTTATATCTGAATCAGTAATGAGGTATCTTTCTTGTTGAAAACTAAATGATCTGAAAACTACCAAAATATACATAACACTTGGAACATTTAAAGCTCAACACCCATAATAGTATAAAATGTCATATGGTATTTTTAGCGTTTAGAATATACACAGATTTATTAAAGTAACTGTAAGATTATTAAACACTATTAGAAAAATATTCTGGTAACATTCGCAGTTCATTTATGTAGCTTAATTAGTATTATTTTCATTAATCAAACGGAGCAAAGTAACCTATAAACTTTACACTGAACAAATACTGTGTATGTAATACATCAACATTATGTAAAAATAATATAAATACGCTAGAATTAACATTAATCCTAGCTTATTTATATTATTTTTACATAATGTTGATATATTATATTATCTTTATATTATCTTTGCTTAATGTTAAGGTATACTTGATTATCACTCATGCATACACAGTTTGACAGTAGTAAGGTTTACAGGTTACTGAGCTCTGTTTGATTAATGAGATTGAAAGTAATTAAGCAACATAAACAGACTGCTTTTATGGAAAAAGCTATAAGAATACGAAAATATTACTGGAACATTGTTGAAGAACTGCAGTTTTTATATAATACACCAATAATTTTTCAGGTTTTTGTAGTTTTTTCCGTAAGGGTGCGAATGTTACCAGAATATTTTTCATGGTGTTTAATAATCGTACATTAATTGTTTTAATAAATCGTTTTATGCGTGTATTTTAAACGCTGGAAATGCGATATCATATGTTATATTTTATCATGAGTTTTTTGTTTCAAATTTTTCAAATGTTGTAACATAAGATTTACAAAGTGTACATAAATAATATGATCACGATATAAAGTTCATTGGGCCAAATGGACAGTTTTAGATCTTACAGTTTTTATGCTGCGGCCGTTTTCATGTCTCACAGTTTATACTGCGGTAGTTTTCAGGTCTTACAGTTTTTATCCTGGGACAGTTTTCAGGTTTTACAGTTTATACTGCTGCAGTTTTTAGGTTTTATAATTCTTATGCGGATGCAGCTTTTAGGTTTTATACTTTTTAATACACTTAAATGTTTCAATAAGTTTAACTAAATTCTAAATTTTTCTGTTAACTTCTTATCGCTTGAAAACAAATTGAATATGGAAAATTGAAATTTTTAATTTCTTTATTAAAAAAAGAAAAATCTAAACTGGTATCGCCATTCAAAGAATCACTTTCTCTTTTTCACAAATTATATGAACTAAAAATTACTTCAAAAGCTTAGCTTACAATCGATTATAGGAATCTTCAGATTATATATATATCATATTATATTTGAGAACAAAAAATTGATATATCGAAAAGCAATACCTGTTCCAATTTTTCCTTTTTAAAAAAGAGTAAGCCAAAACTTCAATTTTTCATAATCAATTTCAAGCAATAAGATTTTAACAAAAAAATGTAAAACTTAGCAAAACTTCTTATTGAAACGTTTTAGTTTATTAGAAATATGACCTGAAAACTGCACCAGTATTAAAATTATAAGACCTAAAAACTGCCACCATATAAACTGTAAGACCTAAAACCTGCCGCAATATAAACTGTAAGACCTAAAAACTGCCGCAGTATAAGTTGTAATACCTGAAAACTGCAGCAATATAAACTGTAAGACGGGAAAACTGCCGCAGTATAAGCTGTAAGACCTGAAAACTACCCCAGTATAAAAACTATAATACGCAACAATACGTCTGCAGATGGCCCAACGGCTTAAATCTCTATTGTAGACGAATCATTAGAGATCGTTCTGTTTAACTCTTGCAGTGCTCCGGAAATCGTTTCCGTTATACTGAAGGAGAAGGTCCTTATCACCAATTTAGCTCAAATTTTATATTTTTGTTTATTTTTATACATACAACAAGAATATGAAAGAAAGAATCGTTGCTCTCAAACAGGTAAAAAGTTATAGAGTGTACGACATTTGTGAGGTTAATAAAACTGTCACACTGATTGACAGAATTGAGGGACATTGAGAGCGTGTAAGTGAATTTTACAATTAAATTTGAGCTAAATTGGTGGGAAGGACCGCCTCCTTCAGTATAACTGAAGCGATTTCCAGAACACTGCAAGAGTTAAACAGAACGCACCCTGATGCTTCGTCTACAATAGAAGCCGTTAGGCCGTCCGTACACGCTTTGGATAACCTAACCTAACCGTAACCGTTAGGGCCTATAAACACGTTATCTAATAATTCATTTTTTTTCTCCTCTTAATAGTAGTAACATCAATCCGATGTTAAATCCAGTTCACCTCAGAGTGAATCGCGATTTGGTTTCTATAAAATTCATCGTAAAAATTAAATTATATACTGAGGCAGTTTTCAGGTTTTACAGTTTATATTGCGGCAGTTTTCAGGTTTTACAGTTTATACTGTGTATACTGGTGCAACTTTCATGTCTTATCCCAATACAGCACAAAACTTGCAACAATATTGCAGTAATGTCGCAACGTTGTAGCAATGTTGCAACAATATTTCTACAGCCTTCTGTACTTTATGGAATAGTTTTTAATACACTAAAACGTTTCAATAAGAAGTTTTGCTAAGTTCTACATTTTTCTGTTAAGATCTTATCGCTTGAAAATAAATTGATTATGAAGAATTGAAATTTTGATATATTTTTCTTTAAATAGAAAGATCTAAACTGGTATTATTATTTGACATATCAATTTTTCGTTGTTAAATATTATGATCTAAAGGTTGCTATAATCAGTTGTAAGCTTAGCCATTAAAGCAATTTTTTTCGTATAATTTGTAAAAGGACAAAATGATTCGTTGACTAAAATTTCAGTTTTCCATAATTTGTTTTCAAGCGATAAAATCTTTACAGAAGAATATAGAACTTAGAAAAACTTCTTAAAGAAATGTTTTAGTGTATAAGAAGCTATATAAGACCTGAAAACTGCCCTGGCATAACAAACTGTAAAAGCTGAAATCTGCCTCAGTATAAAAACTATAAGACCTGAAAATTGCCCAATTAGCTTTATTTTCTGACCATAATATTTATGTAGACTTTGCCAATCTTATGTTATAATCCTTCTAAAATCTGAAGTGCAGCATTCGTGAAAGTACGTGTATTATCGCATTTTCAGCGTTTGAAATACTTGCAAACTGATTAAAAAAATTAATGAACGATTATTAAACACGGAGAAAAATATTCTGCTAACATTTGCAGTCCGTTTATGTAGCTTAATTATTATTAATTTTATTAATCAAATGGAGCGAAGTAACTTATAAACATTACACCTGTCAAATTGCATATGCATGAGTGATCGTCAAGTATACATTATTAGGCAAAAATAATATAAGTACTCTGTGATTAACGTTAATCCCATTGTATTCATGTTATTTCTGCCTACTGTTGATGTACTAATGCAGTGTTTGATAGGTGTGAGGTTAATAGGTTACTTTGCTCTGTTTGATTAATGAAATCAATAACAATTAAGTTAAATAAACGGAATGCTAATGTTATCAAGATATTTTTCTTTGTGTTTTATGATCGTACATTAATTGTTTTAGTGAATTTGCGTGTATTTTAAATACTAAAAATGTTATTTCATTACGTGTTATATTTTCAAGTACTGCGCTTAAAATTTTTGAAGTTTTATAACATAAGATTGACAATATGTGTACATGAATATCGTCACGAAATAAAGCTAATTGGGCCGAATGAACAGCTTTTAGGTCTTATAGTATTTATACTGGGGCAGTTTGCAAGTCTTACAGTTTATACTGCGGCAGTTTTTTGGTCTTATAGTTTTTATACTGGGACAGTTTTCAAGTCTTACGTTTTTTAATATACTAGAATATTTGATTAAGAAATTTGATATAGCTCAACATTCTTCTTTTAAGTTCTTATCATTTGGAAACAAAATTATTAAAAAAATTGAAGTTTAATAATACTTTTTTTTTTTTTAAATAAAAAATCTAAACTAGTATAACTATTCAACAAATCAATTTTTCCTTCTCAAATATTATATTATTTAAAGAATGCTGTAATAGGCTGATTGCAAACTAAGCCATTACAGCAATTTTTAGATCGTATAATTTGCGAAAAGGAAAAAAAGATTCGCCAAATGGTGATACTAGTTCAGTTTTCTTTTTTAAAAATAAAGTAAACTAAAATTTCAATTTTTCATAATCAATTTGTTTTCAAGCAATACGTTCTTTACACAAGAATGTACAACTTAGCAAAACTTTATATTGAGACGTTTTAATGTATTAGAAACTATAAGACCTGAAAACTGTCGCAGTATAAACTGTAAGACCTGAAAACTGCTCCAGTATAAAAACTATAAGACTTGAAATCTGCCCCAATATAAAAATTATAAGACCTGAAAGCTGCCCCAGTGTAAACTATAAGACCTAAAAACTGTCCCAATATATAATTTAATTTTTATGAAATGATGGATTTCAGAACTTGTAATTTTACTAAAAATTTTGCTTTGCTTGTATTTAATATTACATTTTAACAACTTATTTCATTTGTAATTGACATAATTCTTTATGCATGGTTAAAAAAAATTAGTAAAATAAATTATTTGCTTTGTTTTATTTAAAATATACAAGGTTGGAAACTGCCTCTTTATTAAAAAATAATTCAGTGAAATAGCAGAATTAAGGACTTGTGAAAAAATTGTATATAATTTATTAGTTGTCCTCGTTTTATGGCATAAAATTAATCATACATTACTAATAAATACCAAATCTATAGAATGCAAACGTTATATTAAAGAAATATTAGTCGCTGTATTTAAAAACGTTATTGACCCGACAACTGCCAGTCTGTACTAATTTCCAAATATTTATAAAAATAATGATTTTTTTAGACGGAAAAGTCTTCTAAACGGTAATTATTACACTTTTATACACAAAAATGACATTTTCAGAAAACGACCCAAAAACTGCCTAGCCATATACATATATATATATATATATATATATATATACCCAGAAAGCAAAACGTGATAACTCAATCTGAAGAAATCATCGCGCAGATTAAATTGCTTGTTAATTGCTATTACGTTGCCTTTTATTTAATGCGATAAAAATGTTTTAGTCAATTTAGTATCAATATGCTGAGTTTTGTTGTCGAGCAAATGTAGAAAAATTATTGAAGTCAATCTGTGTTATTATATTGTCGTAAGTTTTGTTTAGAACTTGCCATTGCTATATTTGAAAATTGTTTATAGCAATCTGCGAGCAACATGACAGCAACATGTGAGCAACAATTCCCATTTATAACTTGTAATAAGTATAATGCTGATAAGTTGTTGGAAACTTGCCGGTATTATATTTTAAAAACTATTGCTGGCAAGAACGTAATGGTAAGAGGATACCCGCTTCTGTTGCTTTGCTGACAACTAATATGAATATTTGTGACAAGTTGTCGACAACTTGCAATTATTTGGCTATCTGGGTATATATATATACACAAGTATCGATGCGCTCTGACGCTAGATCGTATAATGGTATACCGGCGTGGTTTTGCGCGGGCGCGGTCTACGGCTGGCGTGCCGTGTTTCGTGACGCGGTAGGCGTGGTCTCACGGTATGATCCGCGGGCTAGGAAGGGTTCTGATAGCGCACATTCCGATAGCCCATCAACCAATTATCTTGACTTGTCTAACCCAACCTACGGAAAATCTCTAGGCATCTGCCATTGTGAGTGGTTTGTGTGCTATCGGGATGTGCGCTATCGGGACCCGCCGATGCAGGACGTGGCGGTACAATCTTTCTTCGCGGATCGCGAAATTGGGTCGCGCGGCGGGGTTCTCCTGTGCAGCGCGTAGCGCGCGCCTGTACCAGCGGTCTGGCGGGATGAGATTTGCTGCGGCACTTGTCGGTTGCCGTGACAAAGCGTCGGCTGGCGGGTCCCAATAGCGAACATCCCGGTAGCACACAAACCACTCACAATGGCAGATGCCTAGAGATTTTCCGTAGGTTGGGTTAGATAAGTCAAGATGATTGGTTGGTGAGCTATCGGGATGTGCGTTATCGGAACCCTTCCGGCGACGCGATTTAGTGCGTCTTTTCGATACTTAATCTCGATGTCGTATTGCTGCAGCTCAGACCGCCCACCGTCCTAATCGCCCGGTGGGCGTGTCTAGCTTCTGCAGCCACCGTAATGACTGCTGGTCTGTGACGACGGTGAAGGAGTACCCCTCGAGATATTCGCGAATTTGGCGCATCCCCCAAATCACGGCCAAGCATTCGAGTTCGGTGGCGCTATAATTTCGTTCGGCCTGATTCAGCGTTCGGCTCGCGTATGTTATCACGCGTTCGCCTTCCGGAAAAAACTGCGTCAGCACGACTCCGAAACTGGTGTTGCTTGCGTCGGTTTGCAATACGAAGCGTCTGGTAAAGTCAGGGCATGTCAGCACGGGGGCGGAGGTTAGGGTGTCCTTTAGTGCTTGAAACGCGGTTTGCTCCTCGGTGTCCCATCTCCACCTCGCGTGCTTTTTTGTTAGCGCGGTCAGCGGCGCAGTCACAATGGCGAAGTCTCGGATGAAACGGCGGTACCACGAGGCAACGCCGAGGAATTGTCGGATCTGCTCGACGGTGGCGGACGACGGCCAGTCAGCGACGGCTTTGACTTTTTCGGGGTCGTTGCGGATACCATCTCGGTCGACGAAATACTTCAGTCGTTCCACGCAGAACCGGCATTTTTCCGGATTGATTCGTAACTTGGCCTCGCGGAGCCGGCGAAAGACTTCGCGTAGTGTCTGCAGGTGTTCCTCGAACATGGTCGAGGTAGACCAGAACGCGCGGTTCAAGATCGGGCCCTAGTACGGAATCGAGCAGACGCTGGAAGGTGGCGGGCGCGGAGTGCAGGCCAAACGGCATCACTTTGAACTGAAACCATAGAGATACAAGACTAGAGGGAGCGAACGAGCTGAAAGAGCGATATAGCGATAGAAAGAGAACGCTGCATAAGGGCCCCTCTGTCTTTGTTTATGTGCGCATGTGCAGATCATGGAATATATGCGTGCGGAGCGTGTGCATATGTAGTAGATCGTGGAAAATTGTGTATCTCTGCTTGTATTTGGTTCTGTTATTTTTGAGATAATTACATAACTTTTATAATTAGCGCGAGACACTAGTGTCTGTGGTTGATTACTAAGATAACAAAAAAAATGTTTGATATGCAAAATAGAAGCATCTCCTATTTCCAATCGTAGTTTTCACTTGTAAGTACATATTTATATTTCTAACCTCAAAATTTAATAAAGTATGTATTTAATAATAAATTATATTTCATAAGTCATTTCAATTATATATTTTATAAGTTTTATAATTCTTAATACGAACAGGTTTCCAAAAAATGAATTAATAAGAAAAAAATGGATGGATGCTATACATTTATCAACGTCTCCAAACTTCAAAACTACATATATATGCAGATAACTTTGATGACAAATTGTTTTATTATTCTGATGAATTGAGAAGCAGAAAATGATTACGACCAGAAGCTGTTCCGGCAAACATAAATGTAAATCAATCTTATTTGTCAACAGAGAATATTACAAAAAAGCCAGTAACAGAAAGAGTATTAGTTAGCAGTGTTAATAGACTAGAAAATAATATATTAAAAAAAAAAAATTTAGAAACAAATAAAGATTGTGATAAAGAGATTAAGATATGTAGAGAAAAGATGCCTGTGAATTCTCTTGATGAAGGCTCTTTAAATGAGCATGATTGTTCATATGAACTGAATAATAGTAGTGTAAGCAATGACACAAACAGTAGAAAAAGGTAATTAATTTTCTTTTACAGTAATAAGAAAGTATATATAAAAATGCTATAGATAATATTATTACAAAATATCACAATAGAAATACTTGATATTTTTATTTTCAATATAATTACTTTAACGATAAATGTAAAAAATTTAAATTTTAGGAAAAACTCATTAACGAATAACAAAGTTGTAAAAAGAGTTCGCTTTATGAATTGTTACAAAACAGAATATATTTCTCGAGAAGACTTTGCTTCTGATGAAGCTTGGAATCGATTCTTAAGGTTCACAACTTATAGAAGATCTAAAATAGCAGCGGCACATAACAAAAACTCACGCAGAGAAAAAAAATAAAAAGTTTAAACATTTTGATAAAAGATTTGAAGAGAAAAGGAGAATTTAATGCTGCCGAATATTTAAAGGTTCTATAAGATTAATTATATAATTTTAGTAATATATATATATCATAAAAATATATACGCTGAAAAACAGGTTCTGGTTAAATGATGAATCTGGTTAAAAATCGACGAAACAATTTACTTGTACAAGAATTCTTGTATGCATTATACGGAATTGTGGTAGATTCAACCAATAATTCTGTTTCGTCGATTTTTGAACGGAAGTTTTGTTAATGCAACAAGAATTGTTTTCCAGTGTATAATAAATATATATATATATATATAATATATATATATATATATATATATATATATATATATATATAGTAGTAGGTACTTTATTCCTTGCGGAGTACATTGCGGACTTCCGCTCCGCTTACATAGTTTCAACCTTTTTATTCATTGCTTCTTTTACAACGCACGAGAGAGAGAGAGAAAAATCACTCATCCATCCACACCTCCACACTCATTCTTTGGACCTCCGTTTTCGCCGCTTTCTTCCACCCTTTCCTCCCTTCCTTCTACACTCTCATTCATACCCAGCCACCCTCCTCCCTCCCGCATCTCCTCCAATTTTCTCATCCAAACTTATCCCTCCCCCCTCTCACCTAAAACCTCTCCTACCATCTCCTGCCATCCCTTCTCCGTCCCCCAATCCGTGCATTCCTCCCATATATGCTCCCACGTTTCCTCTCCCCATCCACATATCCTACACTTTCTTTTCTCTTTCTCTTCCCAGTATCTACCTCCTCTCATACCATCTCCTAACCTAAACCTCGCAATCCTTTTCCATCTTTCCTCTTTCCAATCCCTCTTCAAGTACTCCGGCACTCCCTTTCCCTTCACTCTGCTGTACCATCTGTTGAACTTTGAGCTCCTAATTTTTTCCCACCTTTCCTCTTCTTGCCGCCTCCTCTCTCTTGCCACCACCTCTTCCCCCCTTAACCCTCCCTCTTCTCTCAACTTTTCTATCTCCTTGATGTTCCAGCTCTTTTCTTCATAGAAACTTCTTCTTTCTTCCTCCCATTTTCCCATCACCTTTCCCTCCTTCGCTCTACCTCTTATCTCCTCCCAACACAACCTTGCCAACTCCCCCCTCCTCCTTCTCCCAGTTTCTTTTCATAACTCCATGCCCTCATTCCTGCCCTTCCCCTTAATTTTTCCCTCTGCATCTCCTCCCTTACCATATACCCCGGTGTGTACCTTCCCACCCCTATTACCCATTTCAAGTACCTGTCCTGTATCCTCTCTACCTTTTCCCTTTTTTTCCACCCCCAAATTTCTGCCCCATAGCTAACCACCGTCCATACCAACCTATCAAATAACCACATCCTTCTAGCCCAGTTCTTTCCAAATTTCCTTTTCCCTATTCCCCATACTTCTCTCATCACCACCGCTCCTTTTTTGATTCTCTCCTCTATATGTTCTTTCTGTCCCCCATTTGCCATCATCATGTAGCCCAAATATTTATACCTTTTCACTTCCTCTATTTCATTTCCTTTCCATTTCCATATCTTTTTCTGTCTCCCACCCCCTCTTCTACACCTCAACACTTTTGTCTTCTCCACATTTACTTCTAATCTTTTCTGTTCTACATATTCTTCTAATGTTTTTATTAACCCTTTCATCCTTGCTTCATCCTCTGCCACCACCGCCACATCATCCGCGTACGCCAGGGAATAAATTTTTCTTCCTTTCACCTTTACTCCCTCCATTCCCCCTTCTCCAATTCCTCATCCAAATCCGCTAGTAGTAGTGTGAACATGCATGGGCTCAACGGACATCCCTGTCTCACTCCTCTATTTGTCCAAAAGTTTCCCCCCTCTCTTTCCCCCACCCTTACTCTACTTATTGTTTCCTCCAAAACTTCCTCACACCTCACCACCAAACTCTCTCTCACTCCTTTCCTCCTCATTGTCTGTACCAGTATCTCCCTATCCACCGAGTCAAACGCTGCTTTCATATCCACGAACATAACTACTATTTTGCCTTTTGCTTCCGCTATTTTCTTATTTATTAAATAATTTAATACGTATATGTGATCTATCGTTCCTACCCCTCTCCTAAACCCCGTTTGACTCGGTAGTAATATCCCTTTATTTTCTACTTCTTCCCTCAATCTCTCCGCCAAAACCGCCGCGTACACTTTATACGCCGTTTGCGTAAGCGTAACCCCCCTATAGTCATCTACCTTTTCCCCCTCCCCCTTTTTCACTATCGGTACCACTATCCCTTCTCTCCAATCTTCCGGCCATCCCTCTCCCTTCCACACTCTATTACATATCTCCCACAGCCATTCCCTTATTTCTTTTCCCCCATATTTCCATACTTCATTCGTAATCCCATCCCCTCCTGCCGCTTTTCCGTCCCTCAATCTCCTTATCGCCCTACCAATTTCCTCTCTACTAATCTCTTCTTCCTCCTCTACCCCTCTCCCCATTACCTCCCCTCTTATCCTCCACTCTACTCCCCCAGCACCCCTCTAAAGTGTTTTTCCCATTCCCCCATTTCAATCCCTTCCCTGACTCTCTTTCTCTTCCTCCTTCCTTTATTCACTACCTTCCACACGTCCTTTTCGGATCTTATTCCTTCTATATCCCTCTCCCATCTTTCCCTCTCCTTTTTCTTCTTCTCCTCACAATGTTCCCTGTACCTCTTTCTCATTTCTTTATATTTTTTCCCTTCTCCCCCTCTCTTACTCCACCATTTTAACTCGTCCATAACCTCTCTTTTTCTATCCCTACTATATATATATATATATATATATATAATGAAAAAATTAAATGATTAAAAACACTATATACCGTTTATCTCGCAATTTATATATATATATATATATATATATATATATATATATATATATCAGTACTGTACAATTATATTATACAATAGCATTAGGTAATTTATGATTTTTAAAATAAAATTGTATATAACGGTTTTAATTAAGAAAAAAATTATGTAACTAAACAATTGTATATAAAATAGAATTCTCTTAAAATCTTAATAATTAATTTTGATTACAATTTTATGATCATTAATTTTTATAATAAGAATATGTATTTATATATGTATTTAATATTGTAGATTATACATAATATATATTATATATAAATGTATAATAGAAATTCGAGTTTCTATTGTATATTAATATTATATAATATTTATATATAATCTTTTTATATTACTTTTAATAAAAGAGTATATAAAATTTATTTAATACTTGTATTTTATAGGATTTGTCACCACATGTACAAGAATTATTAATACGCATGAAAGAACGCAAACAAACAGCTCCGTTTCCTGCTAACCTAAAAAACTTTGCTAGAACTCTTCACTTTCATTCACCAGCTGCATACGAAGCAGTTAGACGTAGTTTTCTTAATTGTTTACCTCATACTAAAACACTTAATAGTTGGATCTGTTCAAAAAGATACAAACCGGGGATTTCCGAAGAGATTATTAATAATATCTCTAATATTGTTAAGCAAGAATCAGAGAAAGGTAAAAAGCTTGTTTTTAATATAACTTTTGATGAGATGAATATTAAACAATGAATATTAGACAACATAAAGAGTGGGATAGAAATACACATTCGTGGAAGGGTCTTGTAGATTTCGGTGGACAACTAGACGAAATAAAGAAAAATGGACAGGTCAAAGTTGCCACTAAAGTATTAATTTTTATGTTAGTTAATATAAATGGCGGATTTAAAACTTCGGTAGCCCATTATTTGATTAATTCTTTGAATGGCGTAGAAAAATCGATTCTTTTAAAAGATTTATTAATAAAACTAAATGAAAAAAGTATTAATGTAGTCAGTGTAACATTTGACGGTGATAGAGCCCATAAAACAGCATGTAACTTATTAAGCGCTAATTTAAATTATAAAGATAAAGATCATTTTAAGCCATATTTCGAACATCCAGAAAATTTAAAACCTGTTTATATTTTTTATGATCCTTGTCATTGTCTTAAACTTGTTCGAAATTATTTCGCTACAAAAGGTCCAATTATTTATAATCAGAACGAATATATACGCTGGGAATTCATTAAAAAATTGCATAACATACAAGAGCATGAGAAGTTGCATTGTGCTTGCAAAATTCGAAATAGGCACGTATATTTTTACAATGAAAAAATGAAGGTATTCTTGGCTGCTCAAGTTTTAAGCAATAGTGTCTCAGCTGCTTTAAGATTCCTTGAATTTGATCTAAAAAATCAGGATTTTGTAAACGCTTTTCCAACAGCGACATTTTGCAAAAACTTCAATGATATATTTGACTTATTAAATGTTCGAAATAAATTTTGCAAAACACCAGGCCGAATGAGCATAACTAAAGATTCTTTACCAGAATTAAAAAAAAAAGTTGAAGAATACGTTCAATATATTGAACAATTAGAAATTAATGCAAAAATTAAAACATCAAACAAAGAAAATTCTATAACCTATCAGTAGGTTACCTATCAGTAATATAAATGCAAATATTATATGTAAATCAGTTGTTCATAGTGATTCTGTAAGTACAGGTTTTGTGGGTTTTATTATTTGTTTGAGAAACATCTACAATCTTGCTAATTATTTAATAGAAAATAATACTATTCAATATATGTTAAGCTATAAACTATCACAGGATCATATCGAAATGTTTTTTTCATCAATAACAAGAATGAATGGACATAACAATAATCCGACTACAACTCAATATATGTCTGCGTATAAAAAATTATTGCTCAACAATTTGAATATCATCATTTCTTCTTCTGCAAATTGTTCTCCGTTAGATGAAACATTATTGATTTCTGCAGAAAATTTTACAAATATTAATAATAAAAATTCAAAAATTAATTCGAAAAATACAGTATCTGATTTTATGAAGAAACAAGACGAAACTCCTTGTAAAGTAAAATTTACTTCCACTTAAATTAATGATTTTCTGCAAAATAACAACTATATTTTTAAAGATAATTATAGTAAAAGTAAAAATTGGTATTCTTCTGAATACGCAGAAGAAATCATTAAACATACAGCTGGTTGTATTATTCATATTTTAAAACGTATTATTCATTGTCAAAAATGCTGTGAACTATTAGATGAAGCCAATAGTATTTTCAAATCTAAATTGACAATTTTAAAAAATCGCGGAGGCTTAAATTTTGCATCTGATGATGTGAATTTTATTTGCAAATGTACAGAAAAAATTATACGTCAATCTGAAAATTTATTAGCTAAAAACATTAATACAAACATAATTATTAAAACATATGAAATTTTGCCTAGTACAATTTTAGATGATAATAAACATTTTATCGAACAAGAGCCTTTTATGGACCACCGTAATCAATTAATTTTATTCATAATACAAAAATATATAGATATTCGTTTGAAACACGAAAGTAATATTTTAAAAGATGAAAGACAAAGAATACAAATGCGAAATAATAAGGTCACGATTTTCAGTGGGCAATAGCAAGATTTTCTATTTTTATAAATATTTATATAGTAATGTGCATATTTATATATTTTTATAAATATTTAATAATGTGCAATTTATTTTTGCTTGTACTGTGATTTAAAGAATGTAACTATTATATATATATTTACTAATATATAAAAAACAATATGTAATTGTAATAAATTTTATTATATTATTATGTATATCAGTATATTTATATACAATTCCGTATTCAAAAAAAGTTATATTTTATAGTAACTGTTTGCTGTAATAAGTTTGTAATTTTGAGAATTTTTCTTTAAGGTTATCTTTTCAAACTGTTCAAGAGGTTAGAACCTAAATGCGTTATAGACATTGAACTATACTCTAACTGGAATGGGCACTGCCATATAACGTCCGTAAGCGGAAAACGTGATAGAAATAGCATGATGCGAAGAGCCACCTCTCTTTTTCTAAGGGCTCTCTGCGCATGCGTCAGCATTCACCTTACATTCCTACTCAAAAGTTAAATTTCTTCTTTGTTTTCATGTTAATACAGCATGTAACGGAATTCGTGGAAACGAGGAAGAAATTAACTTTTACTTAAAAAGTTACTTAAATACTTAAAAAAATATAATACAATTTTGCTTTTGTTTTATTTATGTATGTCACTCAAGTCGCTCGTTTATCTATTCTCATGTGTCGGTACTGCAAAACTTTCTAACGTGACTGTACTGACAAAGAGAGGTGGCCCTTCGAAATGGCTCTCTCTCGTCACGTTTTCTGGCGGCTAGTGCCCATTCCAGTTAGAGTATAGTTCAATGGTTATAGACAATGAGCAGCGCAAAAGCGCATGCGCGTATAGACAAAGACAGAGGGGCTCTTATGTAGCGTTCTCTTTCTATCGCTATATCGCGGCCTCTTACGTACTAGCATACGACTTGCTCCCTCTATTCTTATATCTCTATGACTGAAACAGGTCTTTGCCGGGTACTGTGAACGCGGTTATTGGTCGGCTCGCGGGGGACAGCGGAACTTGCCAGTAGCCGTTCTTCAAGTCCAGCGTGGACAGAAACTTAGCGCCGCGTAGCTTGTCGAGTGTGGCGGGAATCTGGGGGAGCAGATATGCGTCCGGCTCGGTTGCATCGTTGACGCGACGGAAATTGATGCAGAATCGGAATTTTCCGTCTTTTTCTCGCACTATTACGACGGGGGAGCTCCACGGGCTACGCGATCGCTCGATGACGTCATCGTTGAGCATTGCTGTCACTTCGGCGTCGATTACGGCCTGCATAGCGGGATTTCGAGGTCGATATTGCTGTTTAATCGGCTCGTGGCCGGGTTTCAGCCGGATGACGTGCTGTGTTACCGTCGTCGGGCCGGCTATGCCCTCGAATCGTGCTAGTTCGGTAGTGAGGAAGCGGTTTAGTTTGGCTGATTCGGTGGGCGTGAATGCCGCGGATGCGTTGGTTACTGCGTGACTTTCCTCGCGGCCCCGCAGTCCGGCAGGTGGGGCGGGTATGACTACGCTTACTTTTGCCCATGCGTCTATACCGAGGAGCATGGCGGTCTTCATGCTTGGCATTACGCGAAACTGGTGCCGGATGCGTCGGTGTCCGATCGTCACGGTCAGGCGTACATGGCCAGGCAATTCCACCGACTGTCCGTCGGCCAGCTGTACGGTATTATTCTTGCGCCGGACTTTAAAACCGCATGCTTCGGCGCGGCGGGCGGTGGCGAGATTAATAAACGACACTTCGGACTCGGTATCGAGGAGTGCCGTGACGTCCTGGTCACGTAAACGCACGGTTAGATGCGGCCGGGGTGTAAACTTTATGCGGAGGACCGGGGGTTGGTTGGGGTGTCGCCGGTCCTGGCGTCGTTTCCCGCGGGCGGATGGTAGTCGCGGGTCAGCACGTCGTCTTTGCCGCACTGCGAGCAAAATTTGCGCTGCAACCGGCGGCATCCAAAACGTGTGTGTCCCCGCTGTTTACATCGACAGCAGCACTCGCTCCGGTCGTACGCGGCGGCGACGGTGGGGGTCTCGCGTTCCCGCGCTTGGTTGGTGGGGAGCGCTCGGCAGCGCTCCTGGACTCGCTCGATCTCGACGATGCATTGCAACAGCTCGGTGAGGGTGCGAATGTTGGCTAGTCGCACGTGTAACTGGAATTCGGGACGGATATTGTCGTACAGCTGGTCGACTTTCTTGTCGGCGGAGAAGTTCTCCGCTCGTCGCATCAAGGAGAGAATTACTGTCGATTACTTGAGGTATGGTTCACCCGGCGCGATCACGTATTTTGCGTAGTAGATGGCTTTGATAGCGCGGTGGCAAGTAGGTCGCTTTGAAATCTCCGACAAAGTCGCGCCATTCGTCCCACGCGTTCCGCAAGTTTCTGTACCACAAGAGTGCGTCTTCTCTTAATAATTCCGGTAACCCCAGCAGGATCTGATGGTTCGTAAAGTCGTAGCCGGCGCGTAGTTCCTCGACCGGCCAAGAAACCCCACGGGTCTTTTCCATCGAACTGTACCCCCCCCATTTCCGCATTTGGTTCATGATTTTTGCGGGGGTGGGTTCGTCTGGAGATCCGCTAGAGTCAGTGGGGTTCGCGCGTTATAAGGTGAGTCGTGGCGGTCAGAGGAGCGTCAGTGTCGGTGCGGTCGGCGCGGTGGGAGCCGAAGTTAGCGTCGCCGGTCACGTCGTCGCTGGTTCAGTCGGGGGGGGCGAGCGCGAAACAAGTCCGGATTCTCCTCCACGTACTGGCTCATGCGCTGCCGCAAAGTATCGAGGTTTCCCTCTGTATCTAGGCCGAGCGTTTCCATCTCCTCGAGGAGAACGTCTTTATGCAGATCATAGATCCAGCTTTTTAGGCCGGCGGCCCTTCCCTTCTTCCGGTCTTGTCCCTGTTCGGGCGCCATGTAATTTACCGACTTTCCGCGCACAGATCAGCTCGTCGGGTTTTCGGTGCTAGACCGCGAAAATGGTTCAACACGGGAGAAAGGAAGGCCGGCGGTGCAATTTAAGACACTACACGCGAGATACGGTTTGAATTGACATATATTTGGCTAGTGGGACGGACAATACGTACACGGTAATATATATACCAGGTGTATGCATAAGTTTTTTCCGGTTTTACTAAGAGATGGCGCCAGCGAAAAGTACGCAGCGTATTAATTTGACACATACGTCATTTTGTTTGTCTGACATAGAATTACAAACACACACAAGTTGAGTCCGCCAAAAACTAGCGTCTTTGTTTTATTGTTTAGTGATCATGTCGAGTTTTGTGCCTGAAAAACAACATTTGCGGCACGCATTGCTTTTTTTATTTAATCAAAAGAAAAAGGCTGTTGAAAGTCAACCTTTTCTGGTAGAAACATATGGTGCACACGCTCCATCGATTAGAACATGTGAGACATGGTTTCGACAATTTAAAAGTGATGATTTCAATGTGAAAGACAGTGAGCGCTCTGGTAGACCACAAAAATGCGAAGACGAGCAATTGCAGGAATTATTGGATGATGATCCAACTCAAACTCAACGGCAATTAGCAGAAGCATTACATGTATCACAAGAAACAATTAGCAGACGTTTACGAGCAATGGGAAAGATCAATAAACTCGGTAAATGGGTCCCATACAATTTGAATAAACGTCAAATGGAAAATCGCAAAGTCACTTGTGAAATGCTACTTCAACGCCACGAAAGGAAATCATTTTTGTATCGAATTGTGACGGGTGACAAAAAATGGATTTATTTTGAAAACCGAAGCGGAAAAAATCGTGGCTTTTACCTAGCAAAGCCGATCCATCAACACCAAGGCCAAATCGCTTCGGCAAGAAGACCATGCTCTGTGTCTAGTAGGACCAGAGCGGTATTGTGTATTATGAACTCTTGAAGCCCGGCGAAACCGTTAATACACAACGCTATCGGCAACAAATGATTAATTTAAACCACGCATTAATCGAAAGACGACCGGAATGGGCCAGAAGACATGGCAAAGTGATTTTGTTACACGACAATGCGCCGTCTCACACAGCAAAACCAGTGAAAGACACCTTAAAATCTCTTGAATGAGACATCCTTCCGCAGCCGCCGTACTCCCCAGACCTGGCGCCATCTGACTATCACCTCTTCGCATTAATGGGGCACGCGCTCGCAGAGCAGCACTTCAGCAATTTAGAGGAAGTTGGAAAATGACTCGACAAATGGTTTGCCGCAAAAGACAAGCAGTTTTTCTGGCATGGTATTCATAAATTACCTCAAAGATAGACGAAATGTATAGAAGCCGACGGCCAATATTTTGAATAAAAAAAAATTAATTTCCCTTGAAAATTACGTGTTTTTTTTACCAAAAAACCGGAAAAAACTTATGCATACACCTGGTGTGTGTATATATATATATATATATATATATATATATATATATATATATATATATACGAGGTGTGATCAAAAAGTAAGGTGACTTTTTGAATTTCGCGCGCTCTGTACACTCTAATTTCAAAATTTTTTTTTGTGTTGGTACACTCGTCACAATCATATGTTCACAGTTTTGACTATATAGCATGTGTTGTTTTTATGTGAGAGGCATAAAGGTTAGACTCATGTTTACGTGCTCGGCGATTTTTTGCTGTTGAAAATAATGGAGCAGAGAGTTTCTATTAATTTTTGTGTAAAAAATGGTATTAAGTGTTCAAAAACTCTTGAAATGTTGACAGTGGTGTACGGTGAGTCAACTTTGAGCAAAAAAATGTTTATAAATGTTATAAGTTATTCCAAGAGGGCCGAGAAAATGTTAACGATGAACCTCGCTCTGGACGCCCCAGCACGTCAAAAACCGACGAAAATGTTCAGGAAGTGAAAGAAATTGTGTTGAAAAATCGTCGAATCACGATTAGAGAAATAGCTGATGATCTTAATATCGTTTGACTCATGCCAATCAATTTTAACGGATGTTTAGGGTATGACACGTGTGTCAGCGAAATTTGTTTCAAAACTGCTTAATTTTGATCAGAAGCAGCGTCGCATGAACATCGCCCAAGACATGTTGAACGACGTCAATGATGATCCTGATCTGCTCAAAAGGGTTATAACTGGTGACGAAACATGGGTATATGGTTATGACGTCGAAACCAAAGCCCAATCATCCCAGTGGAAGAGCCCAGACCGGAGAGCCAAGACCGAAAAAGGCACGCCAAGTTCGTTCGAATGTGAAGGTTTTGATCACAGTTTTCTTTGATTATCATGGCGTTGTGCATCAAGAATTCCTACCACAAGGTCGTACGGTAAACAAGGAGTATTACCTTGAGGTTATGCGGCGTTTGCGTAAATCAATAAGAAAAAAACGTCCGGAAGTGTGGAAAGAAAATTCATGGATTCTGCACCATGATAATGCACCTGCGCACACGTCGTTACTAGTGAGTACTTTTTTGGCCAAAAACAATACTATCATCATGCCTCAGCCACCGTATTCACCAGACTTGGCCCCCTGCGACTTTTTCCTCTTCCCAAAATTGAAAAGGCCTATGAAAGGACGAAAATTTGCGACGATTAAGGAGATTAAGGCTGCATCGCTGGAGGAGCTCAAGGCAATACCCAAAAGTGCATTTCAGAAATGTTTTGACGACTGGAAAAAGCGCTGGCACAAATGCATTGTATCAGAGGGGGATTATTTTGAAGGGGATAACATAATTTTGGATGAATAAATGAATATTTTTTTATAAAAATGAAAAGTCACCTTATTTTTTGATCACACCTCGTATATATATATATATATATATATATACACAAGTATCGATGCGCTTCGACGCTAGATCGTACAATGGTATACCGGCGTGGTTTTGCGCGGGCGCGGTCTACGGCCGGCGTGCCGTGTTTCGTGACGTGGTAGGCGTGGTCTCACGGTACGGTCCGCGGGCTAGCCGTTGTGTCGCGGTTTTCGCGGGCGGGTCGAATTCCCGCGCGGTATGGCGGTCGCGACGGGATCGTCGCAGGTGGGCTGGACGCGCGGCACCCTGTCAAGTAACTTGACCCGGGACCCCGAACACGGCGGTCGCGGTTTTGGTGGGTGTTGCGAGGCGAGGAGGGCAGCCTCCGGGTCGCCGGGGACCGGCTTGCTGACCAAGACTCTTGATTCTGAGCGGGTCTCGGCCTTCGGAGGACTGTGTGCTGCTCAGGAAGGATTGGCGTCGGAGGCGGAGTACCCTCTCGCCGCGGCCAAACACTCTTCGACCGGGGTTTCGACTTTGGGAGCGGGATGTCACAGCGGATCGTTGTCGGAAAACTGGTCGGTGACGGAGTCGTCGTTTCTCGGCGTAACGGCCCTATTTATATCGAGCGACTCCGCTTACCTCCGTTATCTTTTCGGCGCTCGACGGTGGAGTCGTCGGGGTAGGGACGACCGCGTGTCTTCCGAGTGCGCGTGCGCGCCGACTCAGCTCGTGCGATGGCTCGGCGCGTTTCTTTTGGCGGCGCTTGCCGCCAGGCGGTACTTTGGTGTTTTAAGTCTTAAAAATAGGTACCCGAGGTACCCCCGGTTATGGCCCGATGGCCTTTCCGGCTGATGTTCGCCGGGACAATGCTTGGTACGGGGTGCATCGTCACACGTTATTCAAACAATAATATAAAATTTAAAGAAATTTAGTAAAGATTTTGCAAATTATCTAATAAGCGAGAGAGACAGTGCCAATAATGATCAAGGGATCAATCATTCCCTTATGGAACCTTACGTTACGGATTTCTTTGTGCGTTGACCTAAGTTTAATTATAAGTACTGGCTTAAGTTTAAGGTTTGTATTTAACGTAACTTAACGTCTTACAGAAGTTCATGTGCGGAAGCTCTAACACAGTGTCCATTAGTGTAAGAAAGAAAATTTTAGTTGTCTTACACTAATGTGTTACACAGTGTCGACTTGTGTTGTGGCTAGAAAGCACCTACAGTATCGACTTGTGTCGTAGCTGGAAAGCACCTTGTATTGTAAACGACGCATAATGGGCCTCTGCAACCGAAGGTAGAGGTTGCAAATAAAAGAACCAATCTGTCGGGATATCGGCGACAGAACATATACTATGAGCCGTTTGTTTTCTGTTCTACCTAACCTAACCTAACCTCCGTGCGTCGCTCATAATGTTGGCCAAGTTCCAACTTTAATAATACTGTAGGAGACGGTCTTCCTCACCTATTTTAATGAAATTAGACTCATTCGATGCGTTTTTACATGAAACTAACAAATTTGCAGAAAAAAGTGTCGCTTTGCCACGTGAACCAAGGTATTAATCGTTAAAGTTAGCAGTTGTACAGGTTAGAATACTAATCATCTCGGCGTAATGTAATGAACGGAGCATGCGCTGTGATAGAAATGTGCACAAAATTTAAAATGCTTATTAATAATTATATCACTGCCACATTTATTACACTTGCTTGTATTTGCCAGAACATTATGTTGGATTAAAAAAGTTATTAGTTTTTGTGCAATTAGTTTTGTCGATTTTTTTTATTAAGACATGAAAACAATTTATTTTATAAAACTAATTAATTTAATTAATAAATACATCTCACTTACAAATAGAAATCTTGAAACAAGGTTTACAGATGAATTGCTCCCTCCACACGAGTTTGCGATTTTTCACGCAAAGAAAGGTCCACCCCATCCCTACCTCTATCCACCCTACCCCTCGCGCGCACGGGGTAATAATAATTTTTTTAATCCAACACAGTGTTTACGTTTTATTAAACATTTTTATAATATATTTTATAATTAGCAGGGGGAGGGGGGATGAGTAAAATATACATTGCACAATCAAGTGTAGCAATCTTATAAAATTTATAGTACTATTCCAACGAATACTGACAATTTAGTACTAACAGTATTATTAGCTGTGTAAGATTCCTATTATATAATCATTTAATCTCATAAAAATTATATCTCTACGTCCTATTTATGAGGAAGAATGTTACTGTCCAAATCCATCAATCTAACTGGCTGAATCACTGTCAACAAAATTATAGTCAAATATATCATAATCTCTATCCATTTTCAAATATTGACTTCGATGAAATAGGTCAAAGCATTATCAAAAGATATGATCGACCAACTAGTGTCAGCATTTGTCATTATGTATTGAAATCTAACAGAGTAAATATCATGTTATATCATCGATTTGCAGTTTGTGTTTATAAATATTGATTTAAATGAGATTAAACTAGGTTTATAGGCATTGTTATAGCCAATATGTTGCTTTAAAATATTTATGGACGCTATACTGTTGTCACTCGCATTAATGAGGTCCTTTTTCGGTGTAAATAAGGTGGAGAGATGAGTACGCCATCCGTAGATAGTCTCGCATCACGGACAACTCATGCACGGATCGCGCACTCATATATGTACACCCATGGAATTTGATTCTGTCCATGGGGAAATTTTCCAAACTAAGAAGTCGCTATCTTTCTACATATTTACAGTTTATGATTAACGTAACGACCAATAAGCTGTAGTCGTTACATTAATCATAAACTGCGAGTATGTAGAAAGTGGTGACTTCTCAGTTTAGAAAATTTCCCCATGGACAGAATCAAATTCCCTGGATGTACAGTCGCCTGCATTACAGTTGCGACACTTTTTCTTTGATGGTTTTTGGAATATAGTTTTTCTCATCGAGCGGCGAACGTAATTGATTAGATCTACAAGTAAGAACCAATCACTTTCTCAGCTCTCGTTATAGTTGCGCGTTCAGAAACGCATCGAAAAAAAAGTGTCGCATAATATAATGCAGGCGACTGTACACCCATGAAATTTGATTCTGTCCATGGGGAAATTTTCCAAACTGAGAAGTCACCACTTTCTACATACTCGCAGTTCATAATTAATGAAACGACTACAGCTTTTTGGTCGTTACGTTATGAATTGTAAGTATGTAGAAAGATAGCGACTTCTCAGTTTGAAAAATTTTCCCATGGACAGAATCAAAGTCCTTGGGTGTACATCTTATCTACACCAAAAAAAGACGTCATATACATAACATTGATACTTACAATTTTAAAAATAAATCACATGAAAATATCAATAAACACAATAAATCTTTATATTTTTAAGAAACAACTTATTTTATTTTAGTAATTAATAATTTAATTTCTAAAATAAAATAAGTTGTTTCTTAAAAATATAGGATGAGATCCGATCCCCGTAGGGGTCTGGAGTCGTTTCGGGGCCTCCCGAGGCTCTGCAACTACTCCAGATACAGGAATTGGCGTTCCTGCGGTTCCCGAGCTCGCTAGGGGGTCTGTGGTCTCTCGTAGGCCGTAGATTCAGCGATCTTCAGCGACCCTGGCGCCCGAGCTGGCATACCGTAATCCGTCACGTGCTGAAATTACGTGCGGGACGGACCGGTGGCCTGGGTCTCACCGCCCGGGCTGCGAGGAGTAAACCTCTATAAAAAATCCAACGGTGGCGTCCGTGGCGCGGGGGGTCGTTCCGTGTAACAGCGGGGCGGTGTTTCGTGTCTCGGGCGCCAACGTATTTAGTTGGTTGGTAGCGCTGCTGCCGGGATGGGGGTGCCGGTCCGGGGTGGTCCTGGGTGGGTGCTTGCGCTCGTCCTGGGCCTCCCGGGGCCGTCTCCCCCGTCTTGGTGGATCCGCCTGCCCATGTTGCCTCGGGCCGATGGTCCCCGGACATCGGCCTGAGTAGGCTCCGGGGCGAGGGTGGGGTTCCCCTCGTTAAAAAAGACCCCAACTAGGATTCATGAACATGGGCAGAAAAAAGAAGAAGCAGTTACCGCCCAGGGGTGAACGGACACCCCAGGGCCGGCACGGGGGGGCTATTGTCCCGGGTCCCCCCCTGTCGTCATCGAACGACGGGCGGTCGAGCGGAGTGCCCGCAGGCTCCGCCGACCACAGTGTGACTGTGGAAAATGGCGAGTACGACTCCGATGCGTCTCGCGATATTCAGGCGCGTTGGGAGCGCTATGTGCGTATGTTGTTGCGCTGCGGTGTTGACCCTAGGCGGGCCACGGATCAACAGTGGCGCGACATGGTGGATCTTCATTTTAAGAGATGCCGTGAACTTGGGTGCGAATACGAGGAGAGCGAATTGGACTCTGGGAAGTTCGTCGCCTCCTCGGAGGATGAGGAAGAGTACGATTCAGGGCCGGCTGAGCCGGTCCTGTCCCCCCCGAACCCGCTGCCTGACGGGCAGCCCGAGGTGGAGCCGGCCGATAAGGCCGAGGCCCCCGTGCTTCCCGCTGGGGAGCCCTCGGGCCAGTCACCCGGTGGACGCCGCGAGGCGGATTCCGGTGGACCTGGCCTCGGTAGTGGGGCGCGTCAATCGCGCTCCCTGTCTCCGAGCCAGCTGCTCGGCGGACGCCGCGAGGCGGATGCCGGTCAGCCTGGCGGAGGCGGGGGCGACGTCGGTCGCGCTCGCGCTCGCCGATCCGCATCCGCGGGGGTGGCCGGGGGAGCGAGGGTGAGCCTAGCTCACCCGATGAGTCTCCTCCGGGCACCATCGTGGATGTGGACCGGCCAGGGGATGTGGAGGTTTCAACCTCCAGGGGCACGATGGAGACGGTCGCCTCTCCGCCTGAGCCTCCCGAGGAGGTAGTGGTTACCCCGGATATCCCGGGTGTGCCCGCCGAATCCGGGACTCAGCGCGGGAGGAAGCGGGCGCGTGGCCGTCCCCGGCTCGATGGGAGCGGACCTTTCAGGTCTCCGTTTCCCCTCTCGGACGGGGCGGACATCGAAGACCGCCTCCACGGGGTGCCCATGGAGGGTTTCAGAGCACGGCGGCTTAGAGCCAATGTGCTAAGAGACTCTTCGGAGGACGAAGATATGTCGGGGGGACCAGACTCGCGGCCCAGGCAGCGAATCAGGATACCCCCGACATTATTTTCTCCTGAACAGCGTCGCGAGCTGGATCGGGAGATCGGCGTCATCTCTCGCAGCACGACGACCGACCTGGCCGGCTTGGCCGACGGTTGGCTGCGAGAGGTGGAAATTGTCCGGAACAAGTGCACCAGGCTAGGGATGCATGGTGCCTTGTCCGGACAATTGAAGAAATGCACCCATCTCGCCCGAGAAGCGGTGATGACCCTGGCCTATCGGGCCATGGGGCGCCTCGGGCGGGATGAGGGGCAAGAAGATGTCGCGGCAGCGGTGCGCGAGGAGGAATTAAGATCCCTCCGCGCCGAGGTCGCAGAATTACGGGAGCAGCTGGGGGTGGCGAGACGAGCACTTGTGCTCGGATCGGGGCCCTCGGCTGCGTCCCGGAGCGACGGGGTGGACTCATCCTGCCCCCCGCCGGCCCTGGCGTCCGTCCCTGTTCCCGACCCCTCTTCTTTCGAGGAGAGGGTGCTTGGGATGCTGGGGCGGATGTCTGGGTCGATGGGAGAGATGGAGAAGCGCCTGGCGCGGGTCGAGGATGAGGCGTACTATGCCTCCTCCCCGGCTGGCGCCGGTGCGAAAAGAGTGAGGGGTGGCCGTAGGGGGGACAGGGCTCCGCGGGAGGAGCCCCCTTCCCTCGAGCCACCCAGCGGCCCCGCGGACTCGCCTGCTGCGGCTCCGTCCACGGACGGACCGAGTTGGGCGACCGTGGTGGGCCGCAAAGAGAAGAGGAGGGCTGCGGCGGGGGGGCGCCAACGAAGAAGTCGGCTCCCGCCCCCGCGTCCTCGAAAACCGGTCGCGGGCGCTCCCTTCCACGACCGGGCGTTGCCGGTGCTGGTGCCTCGGTGGGGCATTGCCGCCCCCTCCTCCTCCGGGGTCGCAGACCGGCGGGGAAAAGAAGAAGAAGGGGCCTAAGGGGGGGAAGACCGGGGAGGGATCGTCGTCGTCACGGGCGGCGTCCACTGCCTCAGGTGCGGTGGGGAGGCGGATCCCGAGGTCCTCCGTGGTTGCGATCACGGTGGAGCCGGGGTGTGCCTCCTACACCGACGTCATCAGAAGGTCCAGGGCGGCGATCAACCTGGGGGACATCCTCCCTCAGCCCGCCCTGGGCCTCAAGTTCAGGGTGTCGCAGGCCGGGGGTGTCCTCCTGGAGATCCCCGGCGGAGCGCCTCGCGGCCGAGATGAGGCGGGTGGCTGGGGGCCCGGGGATCCGGATCACCTGCCCTATGCGTAGGGTGGGGGTCCGGGTGTCCGGGTTCCTGGACTCAACCCAGCCGGAGGAAGTGGCGGCGGCGCTGGCAGGCGCAGGAACCTGCAGTGCCGCCGAGATCAAAGTCGGGCGAGTTACTCGCGGGGCATGGGCTCTGTGATAGCACAGTGTCCGGTCGCGGCGGCGGCGAGGCTCGCTAAATTGGGGAAAGTGGCCCTGGGCTGGGCGGCTGCGCGCGTGGAGGCGCTCAAGGCGCCTCCACAGCGATGCTATCGCTGTCTGGCTCAGGGCCACATGCAGCACCGGTGTCCCGGTTACTTTGACCGGTCCCGGTGCTGCTTCAACTGCGGCGGGGAGGGTCACACTCGGGCTCAGTGCGCGAATCCGCCGTTCTGTCCCGAGTGTGCCTCCCGCAACAGGGCAGCCGGCCACCGACCGGGTGGCGCGGGCTGCCCCAAAATACCCCCCATGCCTCGGAGGGCGGGGGGCCTCCTCCCTCCTCCCCGGATCCGGGGAGAGAGGAGGAAATGGAGATGGAGCGGCCTCCGTCATCGCCGGACGCTGACGCTGCCCGCGGCGCTCAGGCCGTTGGGGGCGACGGTCCGGCGGTGGCCGAGGCCGCCAAGGGGGGTGCGTCTCCCGCGGGTGGGGTCCCATCCGCTGGGAACGCTCGGCTGCCGGGGTCCACCTCGGACTCTTCGGAGTCCGGGGAGGAGCTCCCGCCGCCCAAGACGCGCGCGGTCGAGGAGACCGACGCGTGTGACGCCGCTAGCGTGGTGAGCCACGCTTCTGGGGATAACCTCCCCGTGGCCCGGGTGGTTCTGTCCCCCCTCCCCCCCAACTCCCGCAGAGGGAGCGGAGGGGGAGTAAGGCCACGAGGGAGACGAGGCCCAAGGGAGGCGCGCCCAGTGCGCCCTCCCCGGGGCCGCCCGTCCTCGGCAAGGGGAAGCGGCGATAGTGCCGCTCCTCGGGTGCCCGCCCCTAGCTGCCCCTAGCGCTCGGGGGATGCGATGGGACGAGGCCCAGGCCGTTGGGGCCCGGCGCTAGGCGAAATGTTCTCCCTCCTCTGGCGCCCGGCCCGGCCACGCGAGCGCCGTGGACTGGGAGAAGGTGGGGCGGGCAGCTGCGACCGCTCGTCCCTGGGCGTGGGGCTCGCACCGGCAATATGTCGGGAGCGGCCCCATGGCCCTAAATGGGCGCGGGGGTGCGTGATGCTTCGCTCCGCATCCCCGGGGTCGGGCTAGGCCCTACCGGCCGACGTATCTCGGCTGGGCCAGTAAAGCCCGACTCCCAACTCGACGAACTGGCGCGTCGGGGAGCTCCATGCTCCGACCCCCGGTGGAGGGATCCGAGTGTTATGCCTTAGCAATTCCCGATCCCTCCACGCAATGGGGTGAGATGGGCTCGGTGGGTTTTTAGTGGGCAGGCCGGGCCTCGCCAACTTTCTGCCGCGCAAGCGGTCTGTACCGGCGAGGAGTACCGCGTCCCGAGTCTAGCCAACCCGGGGTACAATGAGTATTTTCCCCCTGTTAAAAAAAAAAAAAAAAAAAAAAGGGATGAGATCCGATAGCGCATGATGCGATAGCTCACAAACCAATCATCTTGACTTATTTAACCCAACCAACGGACAAACTCTAGACATCGGCCCCTGTGAGTGATGTGCTATCAGCCCGTGCGTTATCGGGATCTGTCCTTCACATACATACCTTTTGCTTTGTAACATACCTGTTAAAGTTTCACTATTTAACCGATTTCTTACTTTTGTTTTGTTCAGATTTATAATACTGAATATTCTTTCCACGCAAGCACTGCTGTGGTAAGCGGGTGGATCCTGATAGCGCACGGGACCGATAGCTCACCACCACTCACAACGACCGATGCCTAGAGTTTTTCCGTTGTTTGGATTAGATAAGTTAATATGATTGGTTGGTGGGCTATCGCACCGTGCCCTATCGGATCCTGTCCATGATAAGCATAATAAATCAAATACAAATTGCGTTATTAAAAGAAATGCAAAAGTATTATCTCCCTTTTTAATTTTAACTACTTCTGTCGGAAACTCTAAAAGTTCCTTGTTTTCATTTTAATTACTATTACGAAGAAGTCTATATTCTTTGTCTAATTCATTTAAGTCGACATTTGACAATATTTTTTCAAAATACATTGCCGTAGTCCTTACGGAAATGGATGTAACTATTAGTAAAGCTATTAATAAAACTATTGGATTATTCGTCATAGTTTTTTTGCGGATTATTGGGACAAACTATTACACAGAACTATTGAAAAATTATTTGAGCCCAATTCACTACGATTTGTATAGTTATATAAAATATGTATTGATAAATCAATAATTAAACGTAATAAATTATAGTTTCCAAAAAAATATTTCTTTTTTTTGTTCAAAAGGATTAAATAAAGATTAAATCTGAATTAAACATTTATGTACAAGATTTAATAACAATATAAATTGTTATTTTTACATGTAAAAATATAGAATTTTATGTGGAACAGCAAACCACATACACATCACATTTGAAAAAAAAACGAAAGCGAAATTCGTCTCGAGGTTATAACAATTAGTTCCCTAAAGTTTTACTGATTTGTGCAATTTAGAAAGACGGCCACGGTGGCGCCTAGATATAATGCCTGTGGCCGCACTCGACTCACGAGAAAATCCCTCGCGGCATGGCCACCTAGTGGAAGCCGCGCAAGCCGCGAAGGCGCGAAGACTGGCGTCCCGAAAAAGCTTTGAGACCATAGACATAGTACAAAGTCTATGTTTGAGACTCAAAACCAAAGCAAATCGCTTGATTTTTGAGAGCATCGTAATATGTTTTTACGTGTAAAATAACTATTAATAATTGAATGTCTTGGATTTTAACCGTATTCGGTGTTTCTGAAATGATTTATAAATGTTTTTTATTTCATAAATAATATACGTTTTCAATAAACCTTTAATTAGCTATATCGAATGTGTATAAAATACATTTATTCGTTTAAATATTGCTGCAATAAAAACGTATAAATATAATTTACGTTTAAATTTTTATTAACATATTTAAAAAGTATATCATACCTGGATATTAAATCCTATTTTTGATACGTTATTTAAGGGGACAACTTTTACAAATCATAAACGTATTTAAGAAACGTTTAATTAGTATATGATAGTATTTTATAATATTTTTATACGTGTTATAAACGTAAATACATTTCTGGCATTTTATAAACCATTTTTCAATGTATAAAATACGTTCCATATTATATATACGTAATAAGAACTATTATTATAAACGTATATTGCACTAACGTATGAAAACTGTTTTAATTATATACATATCTGCCACATACCTATACCTGTTTTATACCATATTTGCGTTTAATAAACGTATAAAACAATCCAGTTCTTATTGGGTTTATTGTGAATAGTCGACTAATAGTCATTTATACATTAACTATTAAAAGTAGTGTGCTGGTAATTATTTCAAATAACCTGATTATGAAATCAATAATCATTCCATAAAAGAACTATTAGGGAACAATTATTGCAAATAATCTCATTAAATCTCATGAAATCAATAATCACTCATTCAAAAACTATTAGGAAATGATTATTGCGAATAATCCAATCATTAGATGCTACATAATCACTAGTAGAGAATGAATAATCACTATTGTAAGTCAATAGTGATTATTGGCTTTCCAATAGTTCATTTCCGTAAGGGAGGTCCTATTGAAATAATTAAATCCATTTTTTTTTAAATTTAGGAAAACTAAGTGTTTTAAAGCTTGTATATGTAATAATTTAAATGGAAATCTTAAACATATTTGATAAGCATATTAGTCCAGCCTTCAGGGAAAGATGGTTAAGGAAAGGCCATCTGGAATTTAGGGAAGGTAGGGAAGGACGCAATAGAATCTTTAAACTCGTGGTCGTACTAGATGGACGTACGACACAAAGGCGAACGCACTTTTATGACTCTGGAAATTGGGTTACCGTGCCACGACACGCTTTGACACCCTTCTAAGAGTCGTGCAATCGTCGGTCCTTATTTGAGTCAGAGAATTGAATCTCTTTAACTCAGGATCGGACCTCGTGTGATCCTCTACTAGGAGAAGGCGTTCAACAAGACAGGTTAATTTGAGGAGAAAATGTAATAAATTTTAACAATTAAATTTTTTTATAAAAATTAGCATAACCTATTTTAAAACTATTGTATATAATAGGGTAATTATTATATATTATACAAGAGAAAAGAAGATTTTATATTTGAGAATTTGATTTGCCGCATTTATTTATTATTAGAGATGTATTGGTTTAACGTTAATTTTTCTCGTTGAGTTGTAAATAAAAGAGATGATTAATTGCGAACGTTACACATTTGATAGTTTATAATCTAAGCATATAATCTAAATAATATTATTCGATTATTACAATATTACTCAAATAATTATAATTTATAGAATATTAAGCAATTGTTACAAAAATATATATAAGTAAGCGTATGTATAATTATGAGACATGTTCGAAGGCGATTTGGCTAGATTATTATTAATTTCATATATCGGAAGAAAACGGGATATTAACTTCTGATTATTTTTTAGTAATCGATTTTTAGTTAATAGAAAAAGGGAGGAGGAGAAAGGAAGAAAGAAAGAATGAATGAATGAATGGTGAATTACTATCTTTCGTGTAGCGGAAAACTTTCTACTAAATAAATATTAGCAATAACCCATACAGCACAGAGAGATTCCAGGAACATTGTAGAATGATTTCATTGAATCATTGTAATATTGCATTTTAATTGCGAAACATTGCTGCAACATTGTTGGAAGATTGCAGCAACATTAAGATGTCCGCTTTTTGAAATATTGCATTGAAACATTCCATTTTTCCAAAATATTTACATAAATATTATTGCAGCACATAATTCCAATGAACAAAATAATATTTGTGCAACATTTTAAAAAAACATTTTTCGCAAAAAAAATCTCGCGAATCTTTTGGAAATTTCTAAACGGTCACCCATCCAAGTCGCGACTTTGGTGAACGTTGCTTGATTTCCGTGATCGCTGCAAATTGATCCCTCATGATGACCTGTAAACACTTTATGCTGACATGTGTATATAACTGCTAGATCAGGTCAATATACGTTATCGAAAAAATGAAATCGAGTTCTCGTCGAGCGCTCGTGGTGCCCACTTGTGCAACACACGTGTCCGCTTTCGAAAAGTATAAAAAGCCAACACATTGTCTATTAACGACACACCTGACGCATCTCTCACACTGGAGAGATCAAATACTAAAATCGCTAATAAAAGCGATGACTGGAATATGATATTGGGCGAGGAAGACGAGAATCCTGAAAACCTAACCTCCAAGGATAAAGAGCCGGTAACTGCCGAACAAGAGAAAGGAAAAAGTACGGCTGAGAAAGTCAAGCAGTACAGCACAATTAATAAAGTAATACAAAAAAGAAAACATCAGCAGCTACCCATCTTAATAGATAGCAAACGCAACAAAGTAATCCCTAACCTAAGCATGGCGCGAAACAAAGGGAATGCCAAGGAGGAAAAGGATAACATGACTGGCCCAGCAAAAGCACCAAGATCTGAGGCCGGTAATATTTCAACCTCAATAATAGAATTACTAAAGGAAAATAACCTACTTAAAACAGAAATAGGAATACTATACAAGAAATTAGAAAAAACTACGGCATGCAGAGAAACAACACCGAATGTGCCCACATACAACAGATTTGAGGCGCTAGACTGTGAGGATACGATTCACGAAACGGAAGAAACAGAATACCAGGAGCTGGATTTCATGAGACAGCTACGAGAAAAAAACAGCCAGGATGGTAACAACAATAGCAAAAAGAAGAAATCGGAAGCGTCAATCAACAACGCAAGGAAGAAACAGCAAGATACATCGTCCCAGGAGCAAAGGACCACACTACAAAAACCACGAAGAAAGGACAAGCCTCCGCCCATCAACATCCTGTACCAAGACCCTAAAGACACAACCAAGCTGATAGAATCAAATACGAGAGGGATAGTCAACTTTTATATTAAGCGTATCAATAACGGTAAACATATTTTACAAATAGATAACTTAGATAATTTTAAACAAATAAAAGACCTGTTAGTTAAATGTAATACGAAGTTCTATACATATACCGACAATCTAGAAAAACCGAAAACTGTTCTCTTAAAAGGTCTAAACAATTCTTATAACGAAAATGAGGTTCTAGATGAATTACGTTCCCAGAGCATAGACGGTATAGAGTTCCAAAAAGTATTAAGATTTTCAACGTACAAATCTAAACAAGAAAGTAAAATTTTGCCAATACTTGTAGTACAATTATCACCAGAAAGCCAGATAAATAACTTAAAAAAAATAAAATATTTATTTCACCAAGCCATAAGCTGGGATAAGTTAATGCGAAGGGACGTGATCCAATGCAAACGATGTCAGAGATTAGGCCACGCGGCAGCTAACTGCAATTTACCATATAGGTGCGTGAAATGTAATAATAATCACATTCCAGGAGAGTGCAGCTACCCGCCAGATACACAAATGGATAAGAAAAAATTATTCTGTGTGAACTGTAACGAATTCGGCCATCCGGCCTCATACAGAGGCTGCCCCAAGCTAGTAGAAAATAAAAAAAGATTAACAGAGCTAAATCTAAATAATAATAAAAAGGGAAATAACAATAAAATAAATCCTTCAATAAATAGAGCGTTGACACAACCAGGAATCAGCTACGCTCAAATAACAAAAAGGACAACACCCAATAATAGAATCTCATTAAATCAATTTAGTCAATTTAGTGAACCTAATCACAACAATTCAAACTTAAACTCAAAAGCAAACCCCATGATACTAAATGATATAATATTGGATCTAAAAAATAATCTAAATAGACTAGAAAAAATTGTAGAGGATAATTCTATAAAAATTAACGCAGTTACCTCCTTACTAGAGAAGCTACTAAACCAAAATGTTCAATACAACTAATAGACAATCAAATCGTAAACAAATTATGAAAAAAATAAAAATAATATCAATAAATGTTAACTCTATAATTAAAAATCAACGTAGAGCATCTTTATATAACTTATTAAAAACAAAAAACCCGGACATAGTATTAGTAAACGAAACTAAATTAAACAAAAACCACGTATTAAAATTTGAAAATTATAATATAGTAAGAAATGACAGGAACGAAAAAGGACAAGGCGGTGGAACCGCTATATTAATTAAAAAATCAATTCAATTCGAAATAATAACATCAACCGAATCAGAAAAAGAAAAAATATTAGAACACTCAATAATTAAAATCAATCTCAAAACAAACAAAGCACTCTATATAATTGCAGCGTATGCGAGATGTGGCAACCAAAAAGAATTTATGCCAGAATTAAAAAAAATATTCCAAACTCTAAAATTAAACCAGCAGGAAAATTATTACTTAATCGCGGGCGACTTAAATGCTAAACATACTAGCTGGAAAAATGAAAACAACAACCCCAGAGGTACAGCTCTAAAAAATTGGTTAGATGAAAATAATGCGACGTACAAAATAAGATTCTTAAGTTCTCAGTACCCCTCATACCCTCAAGGTAACTCTTACTTAGATGTCGTACTGGCTGACGCAAGACTAACGTTTAATGACATTGAAAACGACTGCAGCTTAGACACAATTCCCTATGATAGTGATCACAATGCGATAATCTTTGTCATATCCCTTGCGGAAGAAAACGGTATAGAACTGGAACCAAGCTTAATAAATTATAAATATAATTTAAGAAAAACTAATTGGAAAAAATTAAAAAATACTCTAAAAAAAAAGATTACAAATAACATACCTAACGATAGAAATTTATCCATTCAAGAAATCAACGAATTTCTAGAAGAAGCGGACGCTAAAATATTAGAAGCTATAGAAAAAATAGTACCTAAAATAAAAGAAAAAGATTCAATCAACCCCTACATAAATGATAAAATCCGAAAACTTCAAAAACAAAAAAACAAAATTCTCACTAAAATACATCACTTAAAAAGAAAATGGCCAGTTCCCTTTACCCAGACAATAATAATCCTGAAAGAAAAATTAAACGATATTAAATCCGAAATAACACAACAATTTGCAAGCTCCATAAACACTTATTGGAAAAATAAAATTGAAAACATCCCTACAAACGATTCCACAAAAATGTTCCCGCAGTTAAATGCTATCTTTAGGAAGAAAAGCATAGCGGATGTAGCCACACTTAAAATTCCTACTAACTCCATGATACTAAACGACGCGGATCTAAATATCACACATATGGAAAAAGATGAAAATGACAATATCCTTGTCAACAAATTAGAAGATAAATTAAACATTTTAGGTGCTTATTTTGCAAGTATAAATAACAGAATCACTGATAACAAAAGACCTCAGCTTAACAATCTAATAAATAGTAACATCAACACTCTTAAAGAACAAATTCAAAATGAAAAATCGAGTAATACTTCAATATGCACATTTAACAGCGACAACAAAGCAGATGATCCCAAACTTGATGAAAGCTATAAAAAATATTTCACAAATATGTATGACCTAACTAAAAGATTCAAAACTTTAAATAACAAAAGATCATCAGGATTAGATAAAATACCAAATATTGTATTAAAAAATATACCAGAAAACCTAATTTATAACTACGTCATTATTTTTAATAACCTGTTAAATTATTCACTGTTTCCAGACAAATGGAAGAAAGCAAAAGTAATCGCTATCTTAAAAAAAGGCAAAGATAAAAACAACCCTTCTAGTTACAGACCCATAAGCTTACTTCCTAACATCAGCAAAATATTCGAGACAATAATAAACGACCAGTTAACATCTTTTTGTTCAATGAATGATATCATTCCAGAAGCACAATTCGGCTTCAGATTTAAACACTCCACAATCCATGCGGTAAATAGATTTACTTCAGACATTAATTGGGCTTTGAACAGTAAAAAATGCTTAGGGGCATGCCTAATAGACCTAGAGAAAGCATTCGACACAGTTTGGCTTGATGGTCTAATTTTCAAACTAATAAAAAAGAAATTCCCAAATCATCTGACCAAATTAGTATGGAGCATGATATCTAATAGATCATTCGTAACAGCAAATGGAGAAACTTACTCAAAAATAGTATACAAAATAAACAATGGATTACAACAGGGCACAGTTAACTCACCCGTACTCTTTAATATTTATACAACAGAAGTTCTTAAAATATTCAACTTAAACTCTCCGGAAAACCCACAAGCCATAGCATTTGCGGATGATCTGATTGTGTATGTGGCGGATAGCTGGCCCTCGAAAATAAGAGAAAACTTGCAAAACATTCTGCACAAATTAGAATACTACTACGAAACTTGGAGATTAAAAATCAACTTAAACAAATGTGAAACCATCCTATTTAGGCCATCATTAATATATGCCAACAGTAATGTTAAAAAAAATTATAAAACTTTTGCGATTGAGAGCGCTCCGTCAATCAACGAAAAACAAAAAATCCCACATAAAAACACTGTTAAATATTTAGGGATCTATCTCGATGAGAGGCTGCATTACAAAAACCATGTAGAAATTCAACTGGCCAAAGCGACCAACACATTTACGCGTTTAAAAAGACTTTTTCGTTCTAGATATTTAAAACCAAAAATTAAGATAATGTGCTACCAACTACTAGTGAGACCCATAATCACTTACGGGTGCCCTATATGGTATAATATTAATGCAGCCCTCATGGAAAGAATCAGGAAGTTCGAAAGAAAGTGCCTCCGAGCATGCACGAATGTGAACAGATCGGCAGAGTCAGAATTCATAAAATATATCAGTAATCAAAGTCTATACGATAAGTCAGGCATACCAAGAATTGACAATTTCATAATTAAACTAACAAGAGAACACTTCCTACAAGCGAGTAAAATAAAACAAAACAGTCTAATATTCAGTGCCTTATACCCGAACCCCATGTATTTTGAAAGAGCGTTATCAATGGGGCACATACCCCCAGAAGGTTTCTTGTACCTAGATAAAAAAGGATACATACAGGACCATAAAAATGTACCAATAATATATCATTACCCTAGACATAATAACAACAAAAAGATATATTACCCAGAACATACAAGCAGCGAAGATACACAAATCCAGTGGAGATATGACACCTCGATTCCAAACGAAGAAAAATTAAAGAAAAAAACCAAGAAATCTAGGTATTGGTGGTTAACCGATTCATAATATAAATACATTACAACATCGCAATAATAGCTCTGCTGATCTCTACGGATTCGTGCTCGAACGGAGACAGATGAAAAATACCAATTACTTACTTACTCACCTGCTCACACGAACAACATACCCACACATCACACAATACATAATCACACATATATACATTTCATTTATTCTACGCGGGAAGGAGGAAAAAAAAAAAGTACTATTGTACACTTACTATGTTACTATAATTTCTACTTACCTATAAGTTGCTTATTTATTTATTTATGTGCAATTCTATGATAAAGTGTTAAAAAATCCAGTTTTTTTTCAATAATTAGGACTCATTTTTTTTACTGGAAAAAAAATATATATATAATCTGCAAATAACAACTTCTACATTGTAGATTACCTATTTACGAAAATCGAAATTGAAATCATTATAAATTATAGCCATAGGCTAAAATACTGTGCGTAGCGGCGAGAGTGCTATGCACCGTACCGCTCATTCGATAAATTGATAACAAAAATGTTTTTTCTTTCCAAGTTTATTTTGTAACATTCCAACAAGAATATTGTAAACAAGTCCTGCAAATAAACTAATTAAAAAAAAAAAAAAAAAAAAAAAAATCGAAAAAATGAAAGATGTATAATTAAAGCTCAGTATTTATATAAACAAATATAAAGTTATAGTTTTTTTTACTAATTATGCAAATACAGAATAGCATTTGGAATAATTTTTCTGTTATTTGTTTAAATAAGAATGTAATTAGAAAATATACATCAATTTAATACAATAATTAAATTAAATATAAAAAAATTTTTATTAAAAATACAATTAAAAAATATTGTTTGTTCATTGGGCTGTAGATCAATGTTTTTTCATATATGGACCTATTTCGTCTATTGATATAAATATTAAAAAATTATGATATTGCAATGTTTCCGGAATATTACTGGCATATGTCATGAGACGCTGCAGGCATATTGTTAATTTATGTTTCTGCAATGTTTTCGTAATATTACATTGCAATCTGCAACATTGCAACATTGCTGCAATGTTGCTGCAATTTTGTTCGGTGTCGTGATATCCGCCGAACGTAAATTAACTGCGGCGTGTGTGGAGAGGGAGAGTGAAGGGCGAGAACGTGATATTAACAACAAAAGAAACTTTAATCAATCAAAATTAAAGTAAGAACAAGAAGTAACACACAATTATGAGATGCGTGGCGCAATGTTCGTTAACCGAGCACGAATACCAAAAAGAGGGCTCGAGCTTTATTTTTTATATATGCGTGTAAACGCAAATCGCTTGTTTTAATGCGTTCCTAGCTGCAAATTATTGCCTTATATGGTAATGTTTTAAACTATTACTATATTTGGCAATATCCTGTAGCCAAATCGATGGCTCTTTCTTTTGTCTCGCACGCTTTATCTAAACGGTGCTTCAAATAGTAAATGTAATTATTTATTGCAATACACAATTAATAAATTTTATATAGAAAAAAACTGGAGCAGTATCTTGAACAAATTTTCTGTGCTGTATGGGAAGGAACCGTTGCTCTCTGGTTGTTCAGATGAAACAGTATAGTTAAAATTTTAAGGTTTACCCGAGAAGGGAAAGGAATGGGAAAAATTTGTTTGAATTGGATCGAAATAATTCGATCTCATCCAAAAAAAGAAAAGTAAAAAAAAAGGAACTCTTTAGAATCGAATTGAATAAATTTAATTCAATCCGGATAAAAAGAGAAATAGAAACAGAAACTCTTAAGAATCGAATTAAAATAAATTCAATCCGGATAAAAGAAGAAACAGAAGTAGAAACTCTTAAAAATCGAAGTGAAATATTATAAATTCAATTCAATCCGGATAAGAGGAGAAATAGAAGTAGAAACTCTTAAGAATCGAATTGAAATATCATAAATTCAATTCAATCCGGATAAGAGGAAAAATAGAAGTAGAAACTTTTAAGAATCGAATTGAAATATCATAAATTTAATTCAATCCAGATAAGAGGAGAAATAGAAGTAGAAACTCTTAAGAATCGAATTGAAATATCATAAATTCAATTCAATTCGGATAAGAGGAGAAATAGAAACAGAAACTCTTAAGAATCGAATTAAAATAAATTCAGTTCAATTCGGATAAGAGAAAGAATAAAGAAAGAAAATAGTAAAGGAAGTGGGCTGAGGGGAGAGAGTACTAATTCTTAATACTTATAAATGTACTAATATATGGAAAAAAAACCTTTGCAAGAGAGAAAAGGTAGGTGCTTATATAAGAGGGTAAATGAAAGAAAGAAACGGAGTGTAGATTTACTGCTTGATGGTAGTGATCAACGAGTTGCTGGTTGCCCATCATGTGGGGATGTTTAGCTCCATGATACTTGCGAGAAGAGGTTACTTGTAAAAATTTCTATTAAATACCTTGGCACTTAGCACTGGCAGAACTTGTTGCCAATCAAATAACTGACAATGAGTGTTAATGAGAATCCGATCACACAGACTCGAACATGTAAGATGCCATGGACTGTGCGACGGATAAAAGAATGCCCCTCCTGCTTAGGAAGGAACGCTGTTTATTTATACTAGTATTGGCCAATGATTTTTGGGGTCGTGCGCACCGATTTTATTTATTATAACACCTACGCGCTCTTCCACGAGTTTCGGTTTAATAACCCTCCTTGTTTCTAACTCTTCGCTGACCGGACGTGTCAGGCGTCAAAGAGCGCTGTCTACTTAAGAAACCTCATAACTTCTTTTTGACAGTAAGCTTCTCGGTAAAAAGCGTAGGTGACTCATTAACAAATTGTAGAGAATGACAGTTTGTAGAGCAATTATTATGGTGCTGAGTTTCTGGGAGCTAAAAGGGATGCGTACTCGTGTTTATCGACTTCCTGGCTTTAGCGTTTAGTGGGAAAACTTATGCATATCTTTCTGTCGAACAACGGTGTACCCGCTCAAAAGAAAAAAATTGTTACTACGCAGGACGTAAAAAGCACTTTCAATATAGAAATCCAAGCATTTTAATTTGAAATTGTATTTTTCTTTAATAGTAATTTTTATATCTGATCTTTCTAACTGTCCACTTAGTTTTGATCCTAAAGACAAATCTTTAATTGAAACAAAGTTGTGTGGATTTTTATATTGAATTTCACTTAAATCTTTGGAAAATAATACTTCTTTTTTTATGTAACATTCGAGAATTGTTTTGTACGCTGAAGATACATTATTATACAATTATTATTATACAATAAATGAGTTTTAGGTGCTTCTGCTTGAAATTCCACATTTATATTAATGAACATTGGCAATATAAATTCTAGAAATTCTAAATAAAGCTTATTTAAAGGGTCTTAATGTTTTTTATGAATATTTTTAGATGCTTGTACTTTATCATTGACATATTGAGACTGAAAGTAAAGTTTTAATGCATTATATTGTTCCCAGATTCTTTTAATGACCGATATTAATGAAAGCTAACGAGTTTGAGCTGGTAATAGCAGTTTATGTGGTTTTGCATCTACAAACTGTTGGAATTCTTTAAATTCGGTTGTTCTTTTGAAACTATATTTCATGTACGAATGTACATCACGTAAAATCTTCAGGACTCCTAGGCAATTTCAAGCAGGCTTATGATGCACATAAGGCCAACGAGTGACAAGTACATTTCAATACAAAAAGACCAGGTACATCATTAGTTAACATAGTTTTTAAGGAATGATGTTCGCCCATCATTGTATTAGCTCCGTCAGTCCCAAAACCCATCATATTTTTTTTATATGGTATTTCAAAGTTATTAAAAAAATTTTTTATAACGCTATACAGTGATGCTGCAGAACCATCTGCAATAGGCAGCAGAGTTACAACGTATCATTTATTTTAAAATTTTCTGCAAATCTTGCAACTATTGCTAAATTTTTTATACAACTATGATCTGTACTTTCATTTACTATTAGCAAAAATTTATAAATTTTGAGTTTATTAATAGTCTCTTCAAAAGCTGTTTGACCTATCACATTTTTTATTATTGATGTACGAGGTGTGTTCAAAAAGTATCGCGAATTTTGTGTTTTTTCAAAAATTATTTATTTATTCATGAATATCTATTTTGTCCCCTTCAAAGTAATCCCCATGAGATATTATACACTTGTGCCAACGGTTTTTCCAATCTTCGAAGCACTTCAAAAAATCATTTTTTTTATCTTGTTCAGCTCCTCCTTCGATGCCGTCTTTATCTCGTCAAGCGTAGCGTAACGTCGTCCTTTCATGGGCCTCTTCAGTTTAGGGAACAAGAAAAAGTCACAGGGGGCCAGATCTGGGGAATACGGTGGCTGCGGCATCATTAGTGTGTTGTTTTTGGCCAAAAAGTCGCGCACAAGCAACGATGTGTGAGCAGGGGCGTTATCGTGGTGCAAAAGCCAATTTTTGTTCTTCCACAAATCCGGGCGTTTCTGGCGGATTGCTTCGCGCAAATTGCGCATAACTTGCAGGTAATATTCCTTATTGACCGTTCTACCCTGTGGCAAGAACTCATGATGCACCACGCCCCTGCAATCGAAGAAAACTGTCAGCAAAACTTTCACATTCGACCGAACTTGGCGCGCTTTTTTCGGTCTTGGTTCGTGCGGCAGCTTCCATTGAGATGATTGAGCTTTGGTTTCCACGTCATAACCATAAACCCACGATTCGTCACCAGTTATGACCCTCTGGAGCAAATTTGGGTCGTCGCGGACAGAGTCCAACATCTCATTAGCAATGTTCATGCGATGCTGTTTTTGGTCGCAATTGAGCAATTTTGGTACGAATTTCGCGGCGACCCGTCTCATGCCCAAATCATTGATAAAAATCGAATGGCACGAGCCAATCGATATGTTTAGGTCCTCAGCAACTTCTCTAACGGTGATTCGACGATTGGCCAATACCATTTTCTCCACTTCATTAATTTTTTCGTCTGTTGTTGAAGTGCTCGGGCGTCCGGCACGCTCTTCGTCGTTCACATCTTCTCGGCCTTCTGAGAACATTTTGTACCACCGATAAACGTTGCTTCGGTCCAAGGTAGCTTCTCCGTATGCCACAGTCAACATTCGGAATGCATCCGCGCACTTAATTTCGTTTTTCACACAAAATTTGATACAGGTTCTTTGATCCATTTTTTTGAATAGGTAAAAATCGAAGACGATCCAAAACACGTGCAAGCAAAGCAGCTGTCAACAATTAAGTGAACATTCAAAATGGCCGAGCTTGTCGGCATAAGTGAGAGACATGAGTACCAACATAACGCCACAAAAAGATCGAAATTCGAATATACGTAACCCGCGAAAATTCAAAATTCGCGATACTTTTTGAACACACCTCGTACATTTAGTTCTATTGCATTGTACCTTTTTTATGGCTTCAGGTTCGGAGCTAATACTTATAATTAGTTTGACCAAATGTTGAGCAGAATTAAATGCAATATTATGCTGTATAATAAACGCTCTATAATAAATTTTTAATTTGATTTCTTTGGTGTTTAATATATGAGTTTGTTTAATAAATGGAAAATCTGTTATAGGCATTATAATATCTTTTGCATTTTTAATATGTTTTACAGATGCAGCATGTTTTTTAACTGCTGCCATTCCGCCAATGTAATTTGCTGAGCATATTTTACAACAAAAGTAATTTATATCTTTATGACTTCTTTGAATCTACTTTCTATAGTCACTATGATTTTCCTATTCAGATCTATATTTGTGCAAATATATCTTCTTCATCTTTTTATCACTAGTTGAAGCTGATGGTGTCTCATCCTCTGTTAAATATATAACTTTGTCTTCGTTCATATTTAATTTAATATTAAATCCAACCTATCGGAAATGAAAATAAAACATTTTAATACAAGTGCATACATGTGTACAAGAATAAATACAAATGTGTTAAAACTTGCTTACAATATTATATTCATTTAGTCCTTAAATTCGTATATTAGAACTCAACTGATAAATTTTTTGGTCGATTTTACTACAATTGGTAATGAAATCAGAATTTCAAATAATCGTCCATAAGATCCATAAATAACAAAGCAAAAGAAAATGTTTACTTAACGTAAACATAGTTGTACACATAGACCAAGGCTCTATAAATAATACTCATTAATATTTAATTATTGAATGTATATTAAAAATTTAAATTAATAAGAAAAACAATTAATACAATGGCTACGTTCAACAAAAAAAGCAGTTTTGCTATTGTTATAAACAGAGACTTTAACTATCTAACCGTGTTCAGGTTTTTTCCGACTTAAACATTTTTAGGAAATTCTCGTGATATTAAAGTATCGTTACATTTTTGAATATTGTAATAATTACTTTATTCATTAAAATGTGTAGATATTGTACAGATAAATATTGTAGATATTCAAAAAAATTGCACAGCTTGAACACCTTTTGTCAATCATATTTTTATACCACGAGATTGTTTTAAAAAGCGTTATGGTTCGAAAAAGATCCGAATACAGTTAGAAGGTTAATATGATTTATTAGTTTATATTTTTAGATTTGACAAAAACTAAGGTTACGAACTAATCATTAAAGACAGTCAGCAACTTACAGCAATTGCAAAACTGTTTTTTTTTCTACTAAACATAACCATTATGTAATGCAGATTTCAGCAAAAAATGCACATTTCAGCAGATTTTCAGTTTAAAACTTTTTCTTTATCGTATTATTTCCCGCGCAATCTAAATGCTAATTAATATTTAGACTGTGTGCAGGTTGGTAAAATAAGGGGAATAACGCTATGTACAATTTTTTGCCGAGCTCTGATGTAATGTGATATATTCTAGTTGATGTAATGTAATATATTCTAGTTTACACCAAGTACTTTGGTACGCGTACTAAGCAAATGTTTACAGCATTACATGTGAGCTGAAAATGTGTACTATTTTAATTCAATATGTTTCTGTTTGATACGCATCATAACAAACTAATACACCATCAAATAAGTTAATTTGGCTACGTTCTGTTTCACGTATGATACGCATGATGTATCATTTTATCCTTGTAATTCCCTGAATGTCAAACAAGGACGAATTAATCGATATATCATGCGCATCATGCATGAAACAGAACATAGCCTTTAACACAAATATTATACTTGGTACTTGGAACATGTATTAAATTAAACGACCGGTGTAAATTAGGTTAATACATATCAATAGTAAGAACTTGTATCAATAGTGAGGTAGAGTCTTACGTACCTTTGCATTTTCAGTATTTTCATTTTCAATTTCATATATCTCTTGACCAAATAGCAGAGGCCGTCTACATAGAGTTTCTGTTTATAAATTTTTAATGCTTTTAATACATACGTTCTGTCTGAATGGTTTTTAACCACGACCACGACTATGGTTGTATCGTTGTTTGAGATGGTATGAGTTTGTTGTTTTACCTCGTCCGATTTTTCCTCTGCTACGTAATTCAAATGGATCGATCATGTGCGAAACAAAACACTGCCTTTATTACGAATGGTTGTGAATGACCGTGTTCAGCAAAAATATTCTTCTAGATCATCTAATCAGACTTTCAGATTTAGAAGAATATACCAACAGCGAGCGCTCACTCAACTGTTGAGTCCGCTGAACGCAGTCAATTGCAAAAATCACCAAACAAAGCAAGTTTTTTACCACATCACCAAAAATCATTGAAAATCCCCAAATCTGTTAAAAAATTACTAGCAACGGCAACACTGAAACTAAGCAAATTTTGACTAAACCCATTCAGGATCCCACGTCTCCTGACATCGAGTAAATGTCAGTCACTGAGGCACTTCCAGGCATTCTAATGTCCCTGCCCCCAGTACCGGATGCAGAGTCCGTTTCCTGTGTGGCTTTTCCAGAAGCAACGAGGCAGGCTTCCCATAGAAGCTCAGTCTCTTCAAGAACTTCAAGGAAATCTGCCAGTAAACGAAAAAAAATGGTTTCTTCTTCCGGATACAATGATTTAGACTCGGATTTCAGCTTGCTTGATTCATATTCCATCATGACAAATTCTCAGAAGGCGGCAATTGACCTGAGAATCCAAGACATAGATGGGTTTACCTTTTGTGAGGTGGCCTCTTACGTTATTGAGTGTTTTAACGAGGCGTTGGAAGCCCGCGATAAATGTGAAAATATCAAGGGCCCACTCAAACGAAAAATGAAGGTGGAGATGGGAATGGCCATTGCGGCGATTCGTAGTCTCGCAGCGAGAGCAACCAAAATGATCCCATGCTGCAAAATAAAATTAGAGACCTCCAAAACGAGGTTAAGGAACTCAAAGGGAAGATTGCACGTATTAAAAAGCCTCCTTCTGCGGACGGAATCCGATAGCGCACGGTGCGATAGCCCACCAACCAATCATCTTGACTTATTTAACCAAACCAAATGAAAACTCTAGGCATCGGCCGCTGTGAGTGATGTGCTATCGGTCCCGTGCGCTATTGAGATCCACCCTTCTTCTGTGATCCTCCTACCACTTGATGTTGACATGAAAGGCGCCTCCCCATTGATGAGGCGTTTAGAACCAGCCTTGAAAGACCCTTCAGTCAAGAAAAGAGAATCCCGCCTTATCGCACAGTCTGCTCCATCGGAAAATGAGTCGGATTCTTTAAATCTCAGGGCGTACGGGATTAAACTTATTCTCTCTAAGTCTCTGTTTTTCAGATTTGGAAACAGTAATCTCTCTACAAGGCAACCAACGGAGGAAGCATTCTACGAGAAATTAGGGGGCAATATCGCTAGGTTAGTAAGCACCGCAATTGGCAATTGTTAAGATTCTGGAGGAACTGATTTCTTGCCCTGTGACGAACGGATACAGGGCAAAAACTACCCAACCAATCCAGGTCCACGCCCATCCGGCGTTACCCAGAACAACTTTAAACGCTAATTGTTTGGCCTCTGTGGACTCGTCAGCCTCGGAATCGGATGAGCGACCTGGTTGGTCTACAATAGTAAAAAAAAAAGAGAAGAGGGAAAGCTAAAAATACGGGTGCTGGGCACTCGGCGGACATAATTACAAAAAGCACACGGCAAGACATGCCAATCCCAATGGGAAGTATCGGAGGAGTTGCACCTTCTGGTACAGTACCGCTAGCAAAGGAAAAAAACTGTCTGAAAGGCGTTCCACAGGCGCTGTGGTGACCATCAATGGCCTTACGGACGATTTCTCGTACGCAGAGGCGTTAAAGATGGCTTGGGAAAAAATCTCGCTAGAACAATTAGGAATTGCGGCGGGTCCCGATAGCGCACATCCCGATAGCACACAAACCACTCACAATGGCAGATGCCTAGAGATTTTCCATAGGATGGGTTAGATAAGTCAAGATGATTGGTTGGTGGGCTATCGGGATGTGCGCTATCGGGAATTGGGTACCTCCCTAGGAATTGAGTACCTGAAACTTAGAAAAATCCAAACGGGCGGTTTTTTCATCCAAATTTCCGGTGAGGGGGCCCCTGATGAGGCTGACGCGTTGGCAGAGAAATTGCGTAACATTATTTCACAGGACCAAGTTAGAATTGCTAGACCCTCCAAAAAAGGAGAATGTATGTTCATAGGTTTCGATGAATCCATAGAAGAAAAGGATATAACTTTAGCTGTTTCTCGCGTCGGGAAATGCTCTCCCGCGGAAGTTAGACTGGGATTACCCAGGAACTTAAAAGGAGGTCTAAGATCGGTTTGGGTTCAATGCCCGCTTAACAGTGTTCTGATGTTTACCGAGGCTGGAAAAATCACACTGGAATAGTCTACGGTGAGGATGGAGCGATTGCAGACTAAACCCTTCCAATGTTATAAGTGCCTTGCATCTGGACATGCAAGATAAAAATGTTCGATCCTAGTGGATAGGTCGACATTATGTTTTAACTGTCGTGCAAATAATCATCGTCTCAAGAATTGTAAGTTTCCTCCTAATTGCCTGGTGTGTAGGGAGCGTGGCCTGTAACCATAGGGCAGGCTCTGTGACTTCCCCACCTGTGCAGCTGTACACCCATGGAATTTGATTCTGTCCATGGGAAAATTTTCCAAACTAAAAAGTCGTTATCTTTCTACATACTTAGAGTTTATGATTAATGTAAAGACCAATAAAATCTAGTCGTTACATTAATCATAAACTGCGAGTATGTAGAAAGTGGTGACTTCTCAATTTAGAAAATTTCCCCATGGACAGAATCAAATTCCATGGCTGTACGTACAGTGCGTTGCATTGATGCCTGGGGTACCGATTTTAGGGATCACGTTACTTTCTTAGTTATTTTTACGTTCATAACTGAATTTCGCGCGCAATTACGAATGTATCGTAGTGTTAGTAGTGTTTTGACAGTTAGGCTTGGTTAGGTAACCTCTGTAACCTCAGTTTTGATCGGTGAGATCTCTGAAATATTCCAAAGAAATATATAAAAATAAAGTCAGGTTTAATAAATAAATACACCAAATGTAATTCAAAGAAAGCAGATTAAAGCGAATTAATATAACAGATGAGTATCATTTTGAAAAAGTAAAATTGTTATTATTTGTTAATAAGAAATAATACTTTGTGAGGTGTTTTTCTTATTCACAGGTAAAGCGAAAGTTGGTGAACAAATAAAGAGCAAGGAGAAAGTATTTTGTTTGTAATGTGATTAAACATGACAAATATGAAAACAGAAATACAACTATTATTAAGTTGCTCATTATTTTACTGGTGAACCTTATGTCACTGTCATGCAGCCTATAATGTGCAAATTTTATTAATTTAAATTTAATTATGTGCAATATAATGTGCAAATTTATGTTACAGATTGTGGTGATAATATAGTTATATGGGTTATCTCATTGTTGGTCCTTTATATATTATTCTTAATCTGGAATATTTATATGTTATTCTAAGTCTGGATTTATTGATTAATAAGCTGATACACAAAGCATCGGCAAATATTGAAACAATACTTACTTAAAAACAATACATTCTAACATAATTAGTATTATAAAATTAATATATTAGGAGTATAAATAAGTTTCCGCCGCTTTTTATCAAAAATTGGGCATTTATTGTGAAAGAACGGTACCTAAAGTTTTATTCGAAGTATTGTCCATCGCTAGCCACTACTTTTTTCCATCTTTCTGGCAGCATACGGATACCGCGTCGGAAGAATGCTTTTGAAGCTATCCACAAATCGACCCAATTTTTTGTATCTTCATATAACGTGAAGTGTTGCTCAGACAGGTCATGCGCCATCGATCGAAACAGGTAGTAATCAGAAGAAGCAATGTCTGGTGAATACGGCGGGTGGGGTAAAACTTCCCAATTGAGTGTTTCCAGGTAGGTTTCGACCGGTGCCGCAACATGTGGACGAGTATTATCATGCAGAAGAATAACTTTGTCGTGTCTGGAGTAGTAGTGGACACGTTTTACCTTGAGTACTCGGCTCAATCTCATCAATTGTGTTTGGCAGAGAGCTCCAGTAATGATTTCATTCGGTTTGAGCAACTCATAATACACGACACCAAGCTGATCCCACCAAATACACAACATGAGCTTTTTTTCATGATTGTTCGGCTTGGCTGTCGATCTTGAAGTATGGACAGGTGGTCCCCATGATTTCTTCTTCTTTGGGTTATCGTAGTGGATCCATTTTTCATCACCAGTGACTATACGATGCAAAAAACCCTTTCGTTTATGCCTGGCAAGCAGCATTTCACATGTGAAAAATCGGCGTTTAACGTTTCTCAGCTTCAGTTCATACGGAACCGAGTTTCCTTGTTTTTGAATCATTCCCAATGATTTTAAGCTATGTGAAATTGATGGTTGAGTCACTCCTAATGTAAGTGCAAGTGCTTCTTGCGTTTGGCACGAATCTTCATCTAATAAAGTTTCCAATTCCGCGTCTTCGTACACTTTCGGCCTTCCGCTACGTTTTTTGTCTTCGACGTCAAATTCACCGTTCTTAAACTTGTGAAACCACTCACGGCAACTTCTCTCACTTAAGGCAGCCTCACCATATGCTTCTACAAGCAATTGATGCGCCTCGGTTACAGATTTCTTCAAATTAAAGAAGTAAATCAAAAGCTCCCGCAAATGACGCTTATTTGGCTCAAAACTCGACATTTTTGCACGAAAAAAGATATATGATGCTGATACAAAGTCGCTAATAGCGAATAATTTTAAGGTTATATTGTTGCCAGATGTCCAACCTTACGATGTAATGTTTTACAACAGACAATTTCAACCATAACATACTAGTGGCGCCATTTTTTGTGAAACGGCGGAAACTTATTTATACTTTTAATAATAAAAAATAACTTCTGATTAAAATTTATAAGGTAAAAATGGTATCACACAATGTACACATAACATAAAAAACGCTTATTTTGTCAATCCTGGGGGGGAGGAGGGGGGGCAAAAAAATCTTAAATGCAATATGGGGTCGTGTGAAATCAATTTCGCAATGTGGGAGCACTGAAATAAATTTTAATCGTATTCGTGATCCAAACTTTAAACAAGAATCTAGAAACGAAGAACTGAGAGCACATGCGCTATCGATAAACGGCAGTGCTAAGGTTTTGGGAATAATTCATGCTTTGATTGTGTAATACCATTGTAACTTATAAATTTTAATCAGAAGTTATTTTTCATTAATTACTTTCCGAGTTATGACGCTTGAAAGTTACAGTACATTGTAGATTTCAAGCCTCACTCGGAAAGTACTCACCAAAAATAAACTTTCTTGTAGGGTTTTGGAAAGTTTTTGACACCAGCTATTAGATTCTGGAATCAAAAATAGGGTGTTCCATTAAAAAAAAATTAATGTGATTTCAATGTGACTTTAGCAACGCTATCCAAGATCAAACTGATAAGATCAGTAAATAGATTTTTTGAAACCCTACGACTTTTGTCTGAAATATTTTCTTGTAAAATGCAAGAGAACGGAAATATTTAGGAGTTTCCACATTTTTTATACATCCTGTATATATTTTAATATAGTTATTCAAATTATATCAAATTATTATAGTAATTCAAATCATTCACTACATTTACTCTCATTCATTTGTAATAAAATATCAAACACTCTTTCTGTTAATATTTTTGTAGTTATTTACTCATTTTTACTCAAATATATTTTCAAATTATTTTTATACATAACCATGCGCAATCAATCATTTAAATCCAATCCCACGCCACCGCTCCCAATCATGCTTCCTAATTTAAACAATAAATAATAATAATATATTTTAAAAAATATTAAAAAATCACTGATCACAATAAATATAATTAAATATTCCAAACTAATAAAATAATAATTTTTGTCCTGGACAGAGCTTCGGACTGGTGATAGCAGCCCACAGATATTAAAATATAATATCTAATAAAATAAAAAAGTAATAACAAAAACCTACGTCCGACTCACGCTTGGATGTCACACATATACGAGTATATCGCTGATAGATCAGGAAAATATATGTTTTTGAAGAAAAAGTGAAACATATATAATTAAAGCATTTTATTTATATAAACATATATAAAAATACAGTTTTTTAACTAATTTTTATAAATAAATAGCATTTGAACGTTTTTGTTATATTTGTTTAAATAAGAATACAACTAGAAAAAATCAATATAGTACAATAATTAAATTAAATATAAAAAAATTTTTATTGTTTTATTTTAAATGGTTATTTTAAATAATATTTAAAATAAATTAAAATTTAAACTATTTAAATAAATTTTAAAATAAATAGTAATTTAAATATAATAGTTTAAATGTTAAATAAACACTAAATACACAATAAATAAATATTAAATAAATATTTGAAAACTGTTTATTGAAATAATTTTCTTACACGAGTATTTTATAAAAAATAAATACTTAAAAAATATTAAAACAAAATATTTTTTGAAAATTTATTTCTCAAATGTATAATACAATATAATCATTGACTCAAAGGTTGGTATTCATAATCGACTCGTATTTCAAGACTATTTTAATACATTATTGCTGTTATAGAGTAGTTAACAAATTTAAATCTTTCGTTACATCACGTAACAAAACGTTAATGCAGGTTAGGAAAATGTTTCAAAATTAAAAATGTTGCATATGCTACGTTGCTGCAGTGTTTTTGATTGTGTAAAAGTTAACGTTTCAAAGAAAACGTTGAAGAAACGTAGCAAAATGAATGTTTCACAAATATCGTATCCCACATAGCACGTAATATTGCAGTGATATTACAGCAATATTACTTTTACATTGCAATATTACAAATAAAATATTGCAGAAATATCACGAAATATTACTGTGATATCACAGTAATATCAAAATGTCCGCCAAAACGCATCACAGTAATATTACTGTGATAATTTATAGTAATATTACTGTGATATTTCACAATATTTCTGCGATGTTTATGTGATATTTAAATGATATTGCAAGAAATTAAAGAAATAAATTATTTTAATTTATTTTATTTTTATTGTTATTCTTAATATTATTTTCATATTGTTATATGTAATATATATTAGACATAAAAAAAAATAATTATATTTATTAAAACAGAATACAATAATGTAAACGTAATAAATGTTTAATTTACAAAAAAATATCTCTTTTTCATTTTTGTTAAAAAAGATTCAATTTGAATTATAATTTTAATTTATGTTCAAGATTAAATAACAATACAAAATATTATTAGGAGTATAAATAAGTTTCCGCCGTTTCACAAAAAATGGCGCCACTAGTATGTTATAGTTGAAATTGTTTGTTGTAAAACGTTATATCGTAAGGTTGGACATCTGGCAACAACATAACCTTAAAATATTAGCGATTTTGTATCAGCATCATATATCTTTTTTCGTGCAAAAATGTCGAATTTTGAGCCGAATAAGCGTCATTTGCGGGAGCTTTTGATTTACTTCTTTAATTTGAAGAAATCTGCAGCCGAGGCGCATCAATTGCTTGTAGAAGCATATGGTGAGGCTGCCTTAAGTGAGAGAAGTTGCTGTGAGTGGTTTCACAAGTTTAAGAACGGTGAATTTGACGTCGAAGACAAAGAACGTAGCGGAAGGCCGAAAGTGTACGAAGACGCGGAATTGGAAACATTATTAGATGAAGATTCGTGCCAAACGCAAGAAGCACTTGCACTTACATTAAGAGTGACTCAACCAGCAATTTCACATCGCTTAAAATCATTGGAAATGATTTAAAAACAAGGAAACTGGGTTCCATATGAACTGCAGCCGAGAAACGTTGAACGCCGATTTTTCACATGTGAAATGCTGCTTGCCAGGCATAAACGAAAGGGATTTTTGCATCGTATAGTCACTGGTGATGAAAATTGGATCCACTACGATAACCCAAAGAAGAAGAAATCATGGGGACCACCTGGCCATGCTTCAACGTCGACAGCCAAGCCGAACAATCATGGAAAAAAGCTCATGTTGTGTATTTAGTGGGATCAGCTTGGTGTCGTGTATTATGAGTTGCTCAAACCGAATGAAACCATTACTGGGGCTCTCTACCGAATACAATTGATGAGATTGAGCCGAGTACTCAAGGAAAAACGTGCCCACTACTACTTCAGACACGACAAAGTTATTCTTCTGCATGATAATACTCGTCCACATGTTGCGGCACCGGTCGAAACCTACCTGGAAACATTCAATTGGGAAGTTTTACTCCACCCGTCGTATTCACCAGACATTGCTCCTTCTGATTACTACCTGTTTCGATCGATGGCGCATGGCCTGTCTGAGCAACACTTCACATCATATGAAGATACAAAAAATTGGGTCGATTTGTGGATTGCTTCAAAAGATGAAGCATTCTTCCGACGCGGTATTCGTATGCTGCCAGAAAGATGGGAAAAAGTAGTGGCTAGCGATGGACAATACTTTGAATAAAACATTAGGTACCGTTCTTTCACAATAAATGCCCAATTTTTGATAAAAAACGGCGGAAACTTATTTATACTCCTAATATTTACATGTAAAAATATAAAATTTTATGTGGAACAGCGTTCCACACGTATCCCTTGAAAAAAAAGTTGATAAACTTGTTTCAATAAACTGATTACTGATCAGTAACTGATGATGTTTTATCAGTTAACTGACAAAATATAATCAGTTACTGATTAGTAATCAGTTTATTGAAACAAGTTTATCAACTTTTTTTCCAAGAGACGTCACATTGAGAAAAAAATTAGAACGAGTATTCCGTTTCCAAATTACAACAAGCAACGATTTTCTTTAAAACCTCATTGAAGTGTGAGCTAGTGAGTCGGCCCGGTCGGCCGCAGTGGCGTCTAGATATAACACCTCTGGCTGCACTTGACTCACGAGAAGGTCTCCAGCGGCGCGGCCACCTAGCGGTGGTGCCAGCACTTATTTGTTTGCGTGGAGTCTTATACACACGGCGAGACCGCATAGCGGCTGTGCACGCGCTCGCTTGTTTCGTCGTATGTTGTGACGGTCAGTAACCGAGCCGCAACATTATATACATACATATAATTAATAAACATTGTAAAATTCCTAATTAATGATGGAATATACGAGGTGTGTTCAAAAAGTATCGCGAATTTTGTGTTTTTTCAAAAATTATTTATTTATTCATGAATATCTATTTTGTCCCCTTCAAAGTAATCCCCATGAGATATTATACACTTGTGCCAACGGTTTTTCCAATCTTCGAAGCACTTCAAAAAATCATTTTTTTTATCTTGTTCAGCTCCTCCTTCGATGCCGTCTTTATCTCGTCAAGCGTAGCGTAACGTCGTCCTTTCATGGGCCTCTTCAGTTTAGGGAACAAGAAAAAGTCACAGGGGCCAGATCTGGGGAATACGGTGGCTGCGGCATCATTAGTGTATTGTTTTTGGCCAAAAAGTCGCGCACAAGCAACGATGTGTGAGCAGGGGCGTTATCGTGGTGCAAAAGCCAATTTTTGTTCTTCCACAAATCCGGGCGTTTCTGGCGGATTGCTTCGCGCAAATTGCGCATAACTTGCAGGTAATATTCCTTATTGACCGTTCTACCCTGTGGCAAGAACTCATGATGCACCACGCCCCTGCAATCGAAGAAAACTGTCAGCAAAACTTTCACATTCGACCGAACTTGGCGCGCTTTTTTCGGTCTTGGTTCGTGCGGCAGCTTCCATTGAGATGATTGAGCTTTGGTTTCCACGTCATAACCATAAACCCACGATTCGTCACCAGTTATGACCCTCTGGAGCAAATTTGGGTCGTCGCGGACAGAGTCCAACATCTCATTAGCAATGTTCATGCGATGCTGTTTTTGGTTGCAATTGAGCAATTTTGGTACGAATTTCGCGGCGACCCGTCTCATGCCCAAATCATTGATAAAAATCGAATGGCACGAGCCAATCGATATGTTTAGGTCCTCAGCAACTTCTCTAACGGTGATTCGACGCTTGGCCAATACCATTTTCTCCACTTCATTAATTTTTTCGTCTGTTGTTGAAGTGCTCGGGCGTCCGGCACGCTCTTCGTCGTTCACATCTTCTCGGCCTTCTGAGAACATTTTGTACCACCGATAAACGTTGCTTCGGTCCAAGGTAGCTTCTCCGTATGCCACAGTCAACATTCGGAATGCATCCGCGCACTTAATTTCGTTTTTCACACAAAATTTGATACAGGTTCTTTGATCCATTTTTTTGAATAGGTAAAAATCGAAGACGATCCAAAACACGTGCAAGCAAAGCAGCTGTCAACAATTAAGTGAACATTCAAAATGGCCGAGCTTGTCGGCATAAGTGAGAGACATGAGTACCAACATAACGCCACAAAAAAATCGAAATTCGAATATACGTAACCCGCGAAAATTCAAAATTCGCGATACTTTTTGAACACACCTCGTATATAATCATATTTTTTAATACAGTTAAAAAAAAGTGAAATCTAAAGAAAAATTTGTTGGAAATTTAATATTTTAATTAACTTGAAAAACCTTTTACTGTGGTGTTTAATAGTGTAATCAATATTAATGAATAAACTATTTTACAAAATAATGTACCGAGCAGTAAATATTAAACGACGTAAAAATGTATATTTTTTCAAAAACTTCTAAATATACTTTGAAATATTTATTGCCAAGTGAATAATAAATGTGTATTAACAAAACTTTTTGTAAACATTTTTTTTTTAAATTTCTCATGATAAAAGCTTTTAAAAATTAAAATCGATTTTTGTGCTCCTGTAAAAATTATAAATGACAATAAGACAAATACAAAGGTTTTTCTGTAATTTTTTAATAAAATCATTATTAATCGCGTTGTAAAGCAATAATTAAATTGATAGATTACATAGAAGAGCGTACATTATAGTTTATATATACAGTTTAAGAGATAAACTAAGTAAATATCTAAACTAATAATAAAGTTAATTAATTTTTTTTTAACTTTCACTTTTATTCCACGAAAGGACAAAGACATAATTATTTTATTTGTAAGTTGATTTTTTCAATAGGATACCAAAATTACCAAGAATATTATGGATACTGAAAATATCGAAATTAATCAAAGAGATAGTGACGTTGCATTAATAAGACATAATAAAAACATCATTTGACATTACCTTGTTCTTTGGAATTAAATATTGCAACAATATGTTGCAATGATATCACTGGAATATTTTAATGTTATTATCACTGTATAATATCACAGTAATATTTCTGTGATATCAGTGGAATATTTCAATGTCATTATCACTGTGTAATATCACAGTAATATTTCTGTGATATTTCACAGTAATATGTAATATTTCTGTGATATTATCACAGAAATATTACGTGCTATGTGAGATACGTTGAGGTAATGTTTTTAAGGGAGGAAGGTTATGTAATCGGCTGAAAAAAAACTGATTTTCATAAATTTTTTGCAGTACAAGACTTTTAATGAACTGTCCATAACTTTTCTTATATATTTCTTATAATTCGTAGATTTGTTAAATCAAATTTTTTTCTAGTTTAAATATGACGGCGTAATGTCGCTTGCTTTCCAATTTCTGGTTTTTGAGAAGGTCAAATGGCATGCAATGTGGAATTTTTTTATTTCATTCTGAAATAAAAAAGTGAACAGATCTGTCTTTTTGATAAAATTGCATACCGGAAGAACTAAACTCTGATAGTAAAAAGTATTAAAATAAAAATTTTATGCAGTTTATGAAAAGAATGTCAAATTTTCCCATAAAATTTTTATTTTTATCATGTGAAAAAAATAATTTAGATAGTTATTCTTGTGAGTTTTATTAGTTTTTTTGGTGAAAAATTTAGTGAAAAATAAAAATGCACCGTTTTAGCTATATGGATTAAATATTTTTAGAGTTATATTGCACGCCGTTTTGAAAGAAGTAGTTTCGAGAAAAACGCGTTCAAAGTTTGAAACGCGCGTGACTATCTATTGGGTGCGCACGTATAAACTTGTCTGTAGGATCGTTAATATGTTGATCTCCAATATGAGGACTTAAAATTTGAATTCTTGAAATGTTTTAATACACACACACACACACACGCACGCACGCACACACACATATACAATAAAAAAAATCAATTTTTACATGACCTTCTTCCCTTAAAGTTGCAAAGAATACGGTTTATACAAAACGTTGCGTCACAAAACGTTTATTTTGTGACATTCCGAAATGTCACATTTAAGGTAAAAATGCAATATTTCTGACACGTTCCATGAACTAACGCAATTAAAACGTTACTTTTAACCTGTGATGGTCACACGGGGCTGAAAGACCCCACGTATCCTTCTTCTAACTTTAAAACAGATCATTCAAAATCGAACAACCTTCTGTGAAACTAATTTTTATCTGAATGTATACTTTCTTGAGAAAATACTCCTAAATTTTTGTTGAATTATCTCAAAAATTAAAAATTATATGAATATTTTTGTAAAAAAGTCAAATTTTGCAATTTTTTTTTATTTGAATTTATTCATTATGTTAAATATATTTAAAAGTATATTATCTTGAGAATATACCCTAAATTTTTGTTGAATTATTTTAAAAATTAAAAATTTTATGAATATTTTTGTAAAAAAGTTAAATTTTGCAGTTTTTTTTATTTGAATTTTTTTCACTATGTTAAATTCTAATTAAACAAGAAAAATTATTAGATGATAAAGAATAGACCTCAAGGTATGTCCAGTAAAATTTTGCGACGAAATATCAAAAAACTAGCAAATGGCGACTGATTTTGTGCAGGGGGGTCAGTAGTCCAGTGGACTATTATGTTATTATTTGGAAGTGTGACCATTACGGGTTAAACGTTACAGGATCTGTTACTTACCTATACATATAAAACGTTACAAATTCACTAAATTAGGGTCAAAATGTAACGTTCCCTGAAGGTTTCATGTTAAGTGGGTCATATCTCTTAATTTTAAACTTCTTCTCAGTCAAAACAGTACAATGAACTATTTATATCTTATAATAATGTATTTTAGATTTTAAAACGTAATACCAATGTAAATAAACTATTGCATCGAACGCAACATTGTGAAATATGACACTGATGTACGTACAATCTAGAAAAACAATAAATGTTATTAAAATTGCAACGTTTAAATAATATTTATATTTTGATATAAATTGTATAAATGTAATCTCGTTTTTCTATAATTAATTTTGTTTTTCTTTTTTAAATCAGCTATATACCCAGACAGCACGCATGTTCAGAATTGGAGCGTAAGAATGTTTTAAACATATTATTAATATTAATAATATTTTATTATTTCGCAAAACATGTATTAAACAAAATCTGTGCTTATTCCTTTGGAAAAAAATTAATCAAAAAGCTTATTGTTAGCTAAAACTAAAATTTACTAAAATTTTTTTGTAATTATTCTACATTTTTGAACTCAGCCAAATTTCAATACGGTAGAAAGGGATATTTTGCATATTGGACGTTTTGTACAATTCTAATTTTTCTAGACGGTGTAGTAGATAGAATGTTGCCATTTTAGTATGTTATTTGTCATTCGAATACGCATTAGACTACGACAGTAAACGGATATCCTGAAAACATCCATAACACGTCCTTGAATATTGGGGACATCCATGAAACATCCATTTTAGATCCTTTGGATATTTTATAAGCCTCCATGGGATTTCTATTTATAAAATTGGTGGATATGTGAACAATCTCTAGCATGTTCACAGGATATTCGATGGACATGTAAAAGGAGTATTCACATTTTTCATTTATAGCATAATAGGATAATTTTTTAATTTTATTTCTTCGTTAGGCTTTGTAACAACAATTGTTGTTTCCGATCTTTGACAGTGCCTCTGTGAGATTGCCATTTTCCTACAGCTGAGCGCGTTATCCAGTGAGAAATGTTAATGAATTCGACGTCGAATCAACATTAAAATGATGATTTCGAATCAACATTGAAATCATTGCAATCATCACCACCTACGTCTACGTCATCGAAAAATTCTCACAAATGAAACAATAATATACTAAGAAAAGTTTCAGTCGATTTGGAAGTAGGTATGTATTCTGTATACGCTTTTTCCTTAACGATAGTTGTCGGTGTCGTTGTGCAGTTTTTTGCTATGTAAAATATCTGCGCAACAACACTGACGACTATCATTAAGAATAAAAAGTGTATGTACAGAATACATATCCACCTTCAAATCGGTCAAAATCTTTCTTAATATTGTTTCGTGTGTGAAAGCTATGCTTTTTGGCAATGTAGCTAGATTAAATGGTGATAATTGCCAGTGTGCTCAAAAGTGAAAAAACGGTAGCCTTGCAGAAGCATCACCAATACTAAACACTCTTCGACGCTGTGGAAGACCCGGGAACAAACTTTTGTGGTCAATTATCAAATTTGGGAATTAATCCTCAAAGTTTGGATGTTATTTTGAGAGGGACGGGTAAAACTTTATAAAAGGAAAGCAGTCTCTGACGACCTTGACCTTTTGACATATGTTATAGAGGCAAAGATACTAGACAACTTTTCCTTATAAATTAATCGGCGCTCTTGTACAGTTTTTGAGATATATTATACTTGGTAGAAGAAAAAAACAATTTTTCTAAATTCTTTCAGAAAAATATTCATTTTACAAAAAATGTGTCAAACAAAAAATAAAGCTTGTAATATAAGCTGTATAAAAAAGATGGGAGGGTCCCAGATGCGCACGGACCCAATCGGACACCACCAATCACGTAATCTAATCTAATCCAACCAACGGAAATACTCTAGGCATCGGCCGCTATAATTGGTGGTGTCCAATTGGGTTTGTGCGCATCTGGGACCCTCCCAAAAAGATTATCTACATATTTTACTTACAGAACCTCTTGAAGTGTCACACCCCGATTTTAATAAAACTTTACACACATTTAGGTAACATAATTAGATGATTCTAGAAGCTTTCAGTTGCTACCCAAATTCGGTTTCAAGGAGTGAAATCATCTCTTAAATGTATAGCGGTTTTCAGCTTTTTTTGTTATACCTTGGAAACTATTCAAGATATTAAAAAATATTTTATACAAAAGATTTACAATAAAATTACCTCTATTCAGTCACGTTAATAACATTTTTAAAAAATAATTATTAAAAAAATTTTTTTTAATAATTGTTTAAAAAATTATTCTAAAAAAATATTATTGACGTGAATAAAGATAATTTTATTGTAAAACTTTTGTATAAAACATTTTTTTATATTTTGAATGGTTATCGAGACACAGAGGAAAAAACTAAAAATAGCTTTACACATGAGGACTGATTTCACCCCTTGAAACCGTATATTGGCAGCAACTGATATTTTTTACAATCATTTAATTATGTTACCTAAATGTATATAAAGTTTCATTAAAATCGGGTTGTGACACTTTGTTTCTTGGCAATAAAACTTTTAAAAAAGTATTTATTATTACAAAATGATAAAGTGTTATCATTTCAACACCATCTTTGATGAGGTAGATTAACATAGCGCGCTTTTTTTGTAGCGGTTTTTCTTGTAGGTCTAATCCACTCTCTATTCTATTTTCTATTTTTTAATGCATTTTTTAATTTTTTAAATGCCGTTCTCACTCTATTAAAAGATACAATATATTATTATTACATAAAAATTCATCTAACTTTTATATGACAAAATATCTTGTACGCTTTAATACTATAAGATAATAAAATTTTTTAATTTTAAATCTGCACGAATTTTGATATTTCCATGATATTAAGATGAATTACCGTGCCATATATTTCTTATAACGTATAAGCACATTTTTTATTATAAACAGCAACAAATTTATTATATTGATTATTTTATAGTATAACTAATTGCAAATTTTGCTATTAATACTAACGTGATGATTATATGACAAAATGTTTGCAATCATGATATTCTTTGAAATAATGCTGCATACAAACATATTTCTTGCACCAGGAACATCGTATTATAGCAGGTGCATCACATATGGAGCAGAGTGGTATTTCTTGAATATTCTTTCCAGAGAAACAAAAACATCTACTGGATTTTCAAAATGTGGCAGCCGTTTCTCGATGTATCCATTTTTAATCCAGGCATATTTAAAAAGATTATGAAATCGCGGAGAAGATAGCTGTATATGCATTAAAGATTGCAATTTGATGATATTATTTCTCAAATGTAAATTAATATTATAATTTAATAACATAACGCGATCATTAAATGTTCTCACAAAGTTTATCCATATTCTAAATCCATAAACATCCAGTAGATTTTTGTTTTTCTGAAAAGGATATTCAAGAAATACTACTCTGCTCCTTATGTGATGCACCTGCTATAATACGATGTTTCAAGTGCAAGAAATACTTTTGTATGCAGCATTTTTTTTTGAAGAATATCATAATTGCTAACACTTTGTCATATAATCATCATGTTAGTATTAATAGCAAGATTTACAATTAGTTATAAAATAATCAATATAATAAATACATTCATTACTGTTTATAATAAAAAAATGTGCTTAAAAATGTATATTACAGGAAATATATGGTACGATAATTCATCTTAATATCATGGAAAGATCGAAATTCATGCAGATTTAAAATAAAAAGATTTTTATTATTTTATAGTATTATAACATACAAAATATTTTGTCATATAAAAATTGGGTGAATTTTTATGTAATAATAATATATCTTTTAAAAGAGTGAAAACGGTATTTGAAAAATTAAAAAATGCATTTGTTGTGCCCCGGTGATGGCTCCAGGGACGTCGGTAGGTATATCGAGATCTTTTCAGCGCCTTAGGAGTTAGGACTCGTAGGAAGGGCCGCTCGGTGATCAAAGATACAACACTAGCTCGTTCCAACGTTAAATAATGTCTTTTCTTCAGTATTGCCCTTGTTACACTTGTAGTATGAATATATATATATATATATATATATATATATATATATATATGTCGCTTGATTGCTTGCTTTTCTCGGACGGCCCGGTATATATAGGTCGGCTGTTATCTCCGGATTGTGTTACAAGCTCGACGTGTAAGTCACGCACGGCGAGTAACACACCGGACAGCTGTTTGTCAAACTCTTCCGTCGCTTTCCGATTTTGTCGCGACATTTATACGGAAATTCGTCGTTTGGTTCGGCCAATCGTGTTCCTTGCGGCATGCAGCTCCCACGCTTAGTCGAAATCCGAATACCGGAAAGCGACTCAGCATTAGCTGGCGCGGCGCGATGGTGTTGCGGGCCGGAAGCCCGACAGACCATCAGCGTCTTTCGATATTTCTAGCGTATGCGGAATTCGAGTCCGCTACGCGTATGCATAGCAATAGGAATCTTAATTTCCTGTTGCTATGCGTGTAATTAACGTAGTTGTACAGGGTACAACACATTAAAAAATAGAGAATGGAATAAAGAGTGGATTAGGCCTACGGTGAAAATCACTATAAAAAAAGCGCGCCATGCTAATTTACCTCATAAAAGGTAGTGTGGAAATGATAGCACTTTATCATTTTGTTAATAATAAATATTTTTTAAAAAGTTCTAAAAGTTTTTATGCTAAGAAACAAGGTACCCGATTTTAATGAAACTTTACATACATTTAGGTAACATAATGAGATGATTTTAGAAAATATTAGTTACTGCCAATATACGGTTTTAAGGGAGCATATACACCCAGGAAAGATGTATATAAGAATAATAAAAGAAATCGATTTTTTGATTATTACATATTTATAATGTTTAATATTTCAAGAATGTCTGGTGAAAATTTCAAATCAAAATTCCGAAAAATGATGAAGTAGTAGCCCTGATAGCACATTGGCGCGCCTCATCGCGCCGCGCGCCACTGAGATATCGTGGTTGGACCACGGCTCCTCCCTTCGATTTCGTGTCTAATATCTCAGTAAAGACGCATTATTGGAGTGCTGTGTTGGTGGCTATATTCAAAATAGCAATAAAAGTTTTAACAATATAATTTGGAAAATAGCCTCACAAACAATGCACAGCGGTGCTATTACAATAGAAATTGCTGCAGACACAGCTGCTTGCATATTCAACGATGGTATAACTTCAATATTACGAATAATGAGCATTATGGGCATTTTTCTCGGACCTAATGCATACCAATATGCTATGCGCGAAGATGATCGCCGCAAAGCGCAAGCCGAAGTATGCGCACAGGAACAGACAAAAGAAGCGCGAATACGTCGCCGACAACAAAATTTAGACGATATGTGCATCGTATCTACTGCAGAGAACTTGTATTATGGCCCTGGAATTGATGCCTCTGTGTAATTAAAAAAAATTTCACGTTTTCTTAACAAAAACATATGTTGAATATTCAAACGCGTTTTTCTCGAAACGACATTTTTCAAACTGGTACCAGAAATATCTCGACAACCACTGATCCGATTTGCTTGAAATTTATACTGGTTATTCTACACATGATTATTTATCGCGAATTGGAGAGATTTTTTTTAAACCTCTTGGTTTTATGGGGGAAGCGAGAAAACGAACAAATTTAGTCTTAAAAATCACAACTTTAAGCTTAAACGCCCGCCATTTTGTCAACAATTGATATTTTTGAAATTGGCCCCGATACGCCAAAGATATTATTATATATTTTAAGATTCCATAAACATTTTTTGTTTCAGTTGATTTTTGGCGAAAGTACACTTGGTACCGTTTTGGACCATTTTTTCAGTGCTACCTTTCCACCATATCTCTGTCATTTTGCGTAATTTCTTAATAAAAAAAATCATGAAATTTCTTTAATATATATTTTTTTAACTAAAAAAAAATCCAATTGGTAACTTCAACAGTTTCTAAAAAAAAATTCCAGAAAGTTGCCATTTCTTTTGGCCTCTTGGGTATACTATATGCCCCCTTAAGGAAATCAGTCCTCATGTGTAAAGCGATTTTTAGCTTTTCCCTCTATATTTCAATAACCATTTAAAATATAAAAAATGTTTTATATAAAAGTTTTACAATAAAATTATCTTTATTTATTCACGTCAATAATATTTTTTTGAATAATTTTTTAAACAATTATTAAAAAAAATTTTTTTAATAATTATTTTTTAAAAATGTTATTAACGTGACAGAAGTAATTTTATTGTAAATTTTTTGTATAAAACATTTTTTGATATTTTGAATAGTTTTCAAGGTATAACAAAAAAAGCTGAAAACCGCTATACACATAAGGGATGATTTCACTTCTTAAAATCAAATTTGGGCAGCAATTGAAAGCTTCTAAAATCATCTAATTATTTTACGTAAATGTGTGTAAAGTTTCATTAAAATCTGGGTGTGACACTTTAAAAGGTTTTCTTGTTAGCTTCAATACTTTAGTCGTTATAGTAGAAAAACTATTTTAAAATAATTTTTTTTTATTTTTAGTAGTTTTGCGTAAAAAATAGACGCTTAGGCGGATGAGGGGCTTTGCCCTTCCCCCGCACCCCCTCCTCGTATTTTTCCTTTCTTTTATAGTTGGAAAACGCCTTTATGGGTCCCCGCGCTTGTGAGGACAGGACGCGGGGTATGTGAGACTCACCGACTTAAAATTGGCCGGTATACCCACTAAAACCCAACTTTTTCCGGCGTCTGAGCTCGGGACGGACCACGGGATCGGGTTAACATGCACCGCAATCCATCCTAACCCAAACGAGTCCCCGCTCGAGAGCAGAGACTCCCCTCCGGAATTCTGGTATTTTTCCTAATCCAACCTACCCCGTCTCAGTCGGTCCACTAATAACGGTGTGGATGCGAGAGGGGGTGGACCATCAGGCTCAAATAATGAGTTGTATATATCCATATGGAGTGGAGTCCCTCCGCCGCCCAAACAGCTACTTTTCACGCAAAACTATTGAAAAATAGTGAAAAACTTTAAAACAGTTTTTCTACTATAACTAACGTATTGAAGTTAGGTAAAATATATATAAGTTTATTACGAGCTTTATTTTTTGTTTGACACATTTTTTTGTAAAATGAATATTTTTTGAAATAATTAAGAAAAACTGTTTTTTCTTTCTACCAAGTATATTTCAGAAATTATACAAGAGCGCTGATTAATTTATAAGAAAAAATTGTCCACGGTCCTCTCCTTGATAACATATATCAAGGTCAAGGTTTTCGTGTGAGTAAAAAATAAATCTTTATTATACTTTTACAAAAAGAAATTTGGGTGTCTCTTAGACAATGATTTGCTTGCAATTAACTAACGAGGGGCGCGTCGCGCGCGTGTAAAGATTCGGCCACGAGAGTCGTATATGAAAGCAGGAACGGTTACTCTCGAATGCGAGAACCAGTCTCAACAGGATGAAACCGATAAACACCGACTTGCAATTATCCTAGCCTCAGCGCCGTCGGGACAGAAAGCGAAATTGCTAGATTCACGATTACGCGCTGACGCGCTGTTGCGCCGGATCTCCGCCAGCCAAATAGCTTACTTTACCCGCAAGTTGTTCTGAAAAAAGTGAGAAAGGAGAATTTAATTCGCCTAAAATCAAGCTTTTTTTCTTTTTTCTCACTTTAACCTATTCTCAGGCTGCATTCCCATTTCGTCTCATTGTCAGAGCAGTATCCAGTGTAAGCCATTTTGCTGGATATTGCACTGGAGAAGCGTTCCCAAATTACTGGACTGGCTAGTGGTTAGTAACAGCAGAGATCCTCACTGACAGTTTTATACATACACGTATTAGCTCATAACCTAAATAAAACTGTTATTTAATATGTAAATAGTGTTGAAGCGATCATTGCTAGTAAAATTATTATATTGATAAGTAAATATTTTAATTGGCAATGTATCAATAAGTGTTAGCATTATTTTCAAATATTATAACGATGATTATACCGATTACTTGTTTGTATACTCTACTGTAAATTTGGTATGTAAATCATATATCAATAGTATACGAATGACATATGAATCATATATGATCGTATAAGAATTATATGCAAATTTTATACGAATCATATGCAATCACATGCTAATTGCATGATTAGACATATGAGTGACCTAGTTCACACCGTGCGGCCTGCCCTATGCACTAACCTATACTCTGACCTAAAGTAAGTCACTACTGAGATGTTTACAACGTTTAGACCTATGGCTGCCTTAGGCCCTAATATAAGTAGCCTTACTTATCATGTTAATACCATCTATTGACAGATAAACAAGACAAAATTTACAACTTCTAAGTAACTTCACATTTAAAAACAATAAATTATTGTTTATTGTATAGATTGTATATAATTATAGTACATAATTTTATTTTTTCAATGCGTACTGAAAAAATAAAATTATGTACAATAATTATATACAATAAACAATTATATACAGGGTGAGCCATTTGAATCTATCACCCCAAATATTTCCTTGGATTTTACAAGAAAATGTTTCAGACAAAAGTTGTATGGTTTTAAGGGGGTCATAAGATGGTGTCATTAATTTGACCTTGAATAGTTGCTTGAAGGTCACGTGAAAGACACCTCCAATTTTTTTAATGGGACTACCTACTTTTTCTTACATATTCTTGTAGTTTATCTTGAGACCTTTCCAAAACACTACAAGAAAGTTTATTTTCGTTGAGTACTTTTTGAGTTGTGAGTCTTGAAAGCTACGGTGTACTGTAACTTTTAAGCGTCACAACTCGGAAAGTACTTAACAAAAATAAACTTTTTTGTAGTGCTTTGAAAAAAACTCGAAATAAACTACAAAAATATGCAATAAGAGATACAATGTTAGAGTATCGGTAGTTCCCTAATTAAAGGGTATCAGTACTTCCCTAACATTCTATATTTTTTTATTGCATTTTCTTGTAGTCAATTTCGAGAGCTTTCCAAAACACTATAAATAAGTTTATTTTTGTTAAAGATTTTTCCAGTTATGACGCTTGAAAGTTACAGTACAACGTAACTTTGAAGCCTCACAATTCAAAAAGTACTCAACAAAAATGACCTTTCTTATAATGTTTTGGAAAGGTCTCGAAATAATCTATAAGAATATGTAATAAAATGTAGGTAGTCCCATTAAAAAAATTGAAGGTGTCCTTCACGTGGCCTTCAAGCAACTATTCAAGGTCAAATTAATGACACCATCTTATGATCCCCTTGAAACCATACAACTTTTGTCTGAAACATTTTCTTGTAAAATGCAAGGAAACGGAAATATTTGGGGTGATAGATTCAAATGGCTCACCCTGTACAATAATTTATTGTTTTTAAATGTGAAGTTATACAAAGAAATAATCGATATAATCGTCACTATAATATTTGAAGAAAACACTTATTAATAACACTTATTGATACATTGCCAATTGAAATATTTACTTACCGATATAATAATTTTTACAATGATCAACACTATTTACATATTAACTAACAGTTTTATTTAGGTTATGAGCTAATACGTGTGCGAGGCTGTCACTAGCCACTAGTCAGTCCAGTAATTTGGGAACGCTTTTTCAGTATCCAGCAAAATGGCGACCAGTGAATACTGCACTGAGACAAAATGGGAACGCAGCCTTATAGTCTGGCGAGCTTATCCGCGCGAACAGAAGTCGATTTATTTAAAATGTAGAAACAATGATAAATTAATGTTGAATTGCAATGTTTGTAAGATACAGATTTATAGTTTTTTGTGACGTCTTTTTAACGTTAAATCTACATTTTGCGATGTTTCTACAACATTTGCAATCTTGCAATTTAATGTTCCTGAGATGTTGATTCAACATTAGTGCTGTTTGCGTTTATGTTCCGATTTTGAACAAGCATATTGTCTTGGTTTTTGTGCTATCTGTTCTGTTAAATATTTTTCATTAATTACATACATATATAGTATATTAATAATTAATCCTCATCTGACACATTATATTAGTTTTGATATTTTGCTACACATGGGTGTACATCACCAAATCATTTTCATTTGCGTCGGTTATACGTATAGAACTTGAACAATTTTTGTAAATCAATACACCAGAAAATCAAGAAGAAGGTGTAAACTAAATAGGTGTAAAAATTGAGAAATTGAATATATTTGAAATATTCAGAAGAGAAAGGGCAAACGATTTATGAATGCCAAACATTTTTATAAATAGCCCGGGTGTACGACACCCAGTGTGTCACCTGAGAGTCAAAATATGCATATGTCTTACCGTAGAGAAAGTATCCATGGATATGACAAACATTTTACCTGCTGTTAATACACAGGGTTCTCGCGTTTTCATTAACATGAAGATTAAGAGTTTCCTTGTCCGAAATGAAGTTTCATACCATGCTAGGTTTATTCTGCAAACAATGTCTTATATTTACAAAAAATCATTTACAGAGCTTATGTAAAATTAATCCTCCGCAGGTTAACCTGGATTATATCGACTCTCAGATAATTTATAAAATATTTCAGTTTGTATAATTGTATTCTTAATGTGGAACCGTACAAAATTGATACACAAATTTTGTGAAAAAAAAATCGTGTCTACGGTTGCCACTTTTTTAGTTGCTGCTACGTGTTTGTGCAAATCTCAGGCGAAATTGTGTTTTAGTAGTACGGTAAGTTAGAATACCGCTACAAGCTTGAATTTCACAGTTTGGGAGTAAAGTAAGGATTATCTCAGTATATTGCACATATGTTATTCAGAGTCTCGCATTCAAGCCGCGCACTATTACAGATTTCAATGTATAATAGTTTGTGGAGGGTTAATTTTTAGTTAAGCAAAATTTTTTTCTCTTTTTGTCAGTTTGAAAATAAGCAAGAATAATTTAAAAATAAACAAGATAGATTAATTTATTTGATATTGGATATTGCAATTTATCCAGTTTACAAAATATATATACTAAGATCAGTCAATTTATAAGTTACAAAATAGATAAAAATCTAATTACTTTTATTTGTTTGGGCACCTAAAAAAGCATTTGGGTGACCGTCATTTTGAAACTGATGATGCCGTAATCCAAGAAATTACACGTTGGTTGCGACAGCAACCAAAAATCTTTTTTGCCACCAGCTTTCAACAACTTGTAAAGAGATGGGATAAGTGCCTGAATGTACAGGGTAAATATATCAAAAAATGAAATAAATGTCAGGAAGTTACTTTGATTATTATTGCCTCTATCCAATTTTGCGACTTATATATTGACTGATTCTAGTACATTATTCTAAGTTTCCTTTCATATACAGGGTGTTAAAAAAAGTAGTTTGCATCTGCATGGTAAACTTTGTTAACTTTGGCTCATCAGTTACTAGCCAAAGAACATATCGTAAACACTAAAATATAATTTCTAATACTGAAACGCACACATCGTATTATTCTTTGTTAAGAAGAGATTTGTTTTAAGTGCACGCAAGTGGAAATAGATTAAAATGGATATAAATTAATTCGTGTAGTCATTGCCGAATCCAAATATTTGATTTTTTGAATTTATTTCAATTAAGGCTCTTGAGTAGTCGATCGAAAACCCCGCGTTGACAGTGGTGATATAGTATCGCGAAAAAAATTAGAACTACTATACGTGACGTGTTGACAAAAAGAAGAGCCGTTAAAAAGGTATCGATTTCTGCTTATCAATTGAAACGTAAAATACATATTGTTGTTGGTACTTTACAGAATATAAAATGATATTTTTTAAGTCTGGGAAGCAATGGAAACTTAAGGCAAAAATTGGTGTAAAAAGAAATCGATTTTTTTGTTTGTATAATTTAATGCTTAACCGAAGGGTTAATCACTCAAAAAATAAGTGTACACTAGACTTCGGACTTTAAGACTTCATTAGACTTCATCGGACTATATTGGACTTTATCGGACTACATTGGACTTCATCGGACTACGTCAGATTTTATCGGACTTCATCAGATTACGTTGGACTTCATCGGATTACGCCGGACTTCACCGGATTTCATCAGACTTCACGGATTTCACGGACTTCGCCAGATTTCGTCGGATTTCATGGACTTCACCGGACTTCGAACTTCAATGGATTACACTAGACTTTGCTGGATTTCATCAGACTTTATCGGACTTCACGGATTTCGTCGGACTTCATCGGACTTTATCGGACTACATTGAACTTCATCGGACTACGCCGAATTTCGCCGAACTTCATCGGACTTCATCAGACTTCGAGAAATTCAACGGAATTCAACGGACTTCTAACGGGTTGTACACCGGAATTTGAAAGTGATTACCCCTTTGACTTTAACTAAATATGTTCCTTAAGTTTTATGATAATGCACCCCGAAAAATGCATCGTCCCGGCAAATATCAGCCGGAAGAGACCGCCTGGCCATAACCGGGGATACCACGGGTGTCCACTTTTAATTGTTTACAAAAGAGATAATGCTTGGCGGCAGTCACTGCCAAAAGAAACGCGTCGAGTTATCGCACGCGCTAAGTCGGCGCGCACGCGTACTTGGGAGACATGCGATTTTTCCTATCTCGACAACTCCGTCGTTAAACGTCGAGAAATAACGGAGGCCAACGGAGTTGCCGGGTATAAATAGGGTCGTTTCTCAGAAAAACATTGACTCCGTCATCAGCCAGCACATTGTTTCAATCCGCTGCGCAGTGACATTCCGCTCCCTAGTCGGAAAACACGGTTGAAAAGTATTTGGTTGCGGCGAGAGGATACTCCACCTCCGACGACTATTCTTCCTAGTTTCTAGCCATCCGAAAAACGGAATATCTGTAAGCAGCCGAAGCGTCTTGGGCAGCGACCGGAATTCACGACTTCTGGGGGGGGATGGGGTAACATTCTCGTAAACCTCACGTCATCTACAACACCAAGATGTTGCCGTGTTCGGAGTCCCGGGTCAAGGTTCTTGACAGGGTGTCGTGTTTCTTAGCCTACTGGCAATAATCCCGTCTTTTCCGCCATTGCACGCGAGAAATCGTCCCGCCTGCAAGACTCCCGGAATTGGGCTAGCCTACGGACCGCACAGTAGGCCATGCCTATCGCGTCGCGCACGTAAAGATACGCGTACTGTAGACCGCGCCCGCGATTCTTCTGCGACATTGCGCTACGCGCGTTGCAGTTGTACATACTCCTCTGTAAATACTTTGTACATATTGTTCGTTTAGTTACTCCGCGATTACAATTATTAAGCGGCACCTAGCCGCGTATACTTCTGTATACTGTCAAAAGCCACTGAAATACGTGTTCACTTACTAGAAGTGTACGCGCTTTGTATTTCACCAGTACCGATCGCCTTTCCTTCTCTCGCAACAAACCATTTTCGCGGTCTCGCGGCGAAATTCGACGAACTGATCCGTGTGCGGAAAGTCGGTAAGTTACATGGCGCCCGAACAGGGACAAGACCGGAAGAAGGGAAAGGCCACCAGTTTGAAAATCTGGATTTACGATCTACACAAAGATGTTCTCCTGAGGAGATGGAAACGTTAGGGCTAGACACGGAGGGTAACCTCGATACCCTCCGCCAGCGTATGATTCAACACGTGGACGAGAACCCAGACTTGTTCCGCGCAACCACACTCCCCCCGCAACCAAACCGCCAACGACTAGACCAATGACCTCGACTACGACCGCAAGTAAAGTCCGATGAAGTTTGACGTAGTCCGATAAAGTCCAATCAAGTCCATGTAGTCCGGTGAAGTCCAATGAAGTTTTGAAGTCCGAAGTCCGGTGTACACTTATTTTCCAAGTGGTTACTCCATCGAGAAAATTGCAAAATTTAGAGGAAGAGAAAAATTGACGGACAAGTTAATAAAAAAACTTACAAAATGTTATGAATTGACAATAAGAAGGAATCGTGAGTCCGTTAATGAAATGGGGAAAGCTATTATGGCTATTTTTTATCATTTAACAAAGAAAGGTTTCGAGGTGTCCCCCTTCGATTTTGACGAGCCTTTAATATATTGTAGTACAGATAGAAATAAGAGACACGTATTTTTTTATATGTGCCCTTTTTCACTTTTAGAGGGTAAAATACCCCTTTGAAGAAAATTGGTTTTGTTTTCGTAGCGTGTATCGTCAAAACTATAAGAGATAGAAGAAAATGTTCTAATTAAAAGTTAAGTGGCTTGGAGAGTACTTTATAACAATAACAAAAAAATTTTTTTTAAATATTTTTTTATATTTTTCCTTCCTACTTACCTATTGTTTTCAAAATTTTTATTTCTTTCTATAAGCAAAATAAATTTTATTTGATTACAAATTCAATGGTATATGATAAAGTTATGTTGCAACATTTTTATTTTCCAAAAATAATTAAAAACCTCTATAAGAATATGGTACGACGTTTATTAAGCTGACATAGCCAATGCAGCGCAATCGAATGAAACACAAACAGAAATTTGTTGCTCTTTGTTGTTAATTTGTTGCTCAATTTCAGATTTTGTTGCATCAATCGATTCGGAAAAAATAGTGGTTGTGCTGATTTAAGATTAAAGCTAGCACAGCCATTAAAAAACAATTTAAACAATACAGATTTTCCTTCTACTAATTTGTTGCTAATTAATTGTTCAATTCTCAATTATGTTACTTCACCCAACCCCTAAAAAATAACCCCAAATAGTCGTACGTTAGCACACTACAATAAAATTGATAATTAATGAGATATTTTCTCCAAATCGGCTGGAGCAACAAAATCCGAAATTGAACAACAAATTAGCAATAAAAAAAGCAACAAATTTCTATTCGTGTTTCATTGTGCTGCATTGGGACGGATCCCAATAGCATACGGGACTGATAGCATACCATCACTCACAGCGGCCGATGTCTACAGTTCTTCCGTTGGTTGGCTTAGATAAGTCAAGATGATTGGTTGGTGTCCGATCAAGCTGGTTCCAAACGAGTGTCACCCGCTGCATTGGCTGTGTCAGCTTAATAGATGTCGTACCATATGTTAACGGAGAGGTTTTGAATTATTTCTGGAAAATGGAAATGTTGCAATATAACTTTATCATATATCATTGAATTTATAATAAAATAAGTTTTATTTTGCTTATAAAAAGAAATAAAAATTTTGAAAACAATAGGTAAGTGACAGGAAAAAGAAATTAAAAAAAATTTTTCATTACTGTTATAAAGTACTCTTCAAGCCATTTAACTTTCAAACATTTTTTCTATCACTTATAGTTTCGACTATACACGATTAAAAAAAAAAACCGATTTTTTTTAAGAGGTGTTTTACGTACAAAAAAATACGTCTTCCTTATTTTCATTTGTACTACAACATATTAAACGCTCCTCAAAATTGAAGGGGACACTTTGATAGTGCACGGACGGGTATCATGCGTTATGGGGTAGTTTTTAATTATTTTTGGAAAATAGAAATGTTGCAACATAACTTTATCATATACCATTAAATTCGTAATAAAATAAGCTTTATTTTGTTTATATAAAGAAATAAAAATTTTGAAAAAATAGGTAAGTGGTGGGGAAAAGTGTAAAAAAAATAAAAAAAAATTTTTTAGCAATGTTATAAAGTACTCTACGTCAAAATCGGAGGGGGACACCTTGAGACCTTTCCTTGTAAGTTTAACAAATAAAAAATCGTAGCATAATAATTGTCTACCAGGAATAGATAGTTGATATAAGTAGCGTGTCGCAGAGGCTGCTGGTACTATACAAAATTTTGAGCACCCGTCTGCATTTCATACGGATGTGCGGAAAAATTTATTGCCAATATATAAAGAGCTTTCCAAAAAAAATCTTTTAGAAAGATGTTTAGGTGCGCACACGCATAATGCAAATAAAAATTTCAACCCGATAGCATGGCGTTTGGCCCCTAAACATCTTAATTGCGGCTTAAAAACAATTGAAATTGCCGCTTTTGTAGCAGTTGGCGTCTTTAATGAAGATTATAATTCAATTTTACAAATAAGCAGCCTCGATATTGTTATTGGTCAGCAATGTAAAATATTTGGTGATCAATACAACGCACATAGAATACAGAGACAGGATCGCCGCAGCACAAACAGCACAAAAGAGGCTCGATCGGCTCGTCAAGAAGTAAAAACGGCTTTACAAGGATTTTATAAGGAAACGGAAGGATTACTTTATGGGTCTGGCATAGCAGATTGTAAGTACTTGAAAATTGTTAGTTATTTTTACCCAAAACTTTAAACGCATTTTCCTCAAAACTATTTTTTTTTTAATTGGCGTGCAAGATAATTCAAAAACTATTTATTCGACTAATCTATCTGTGCACACATTTAGATAAATACTATTCTCATGATTTGATCCTACATTTACAATTGTATTGTTTAAATAAATTATTTTTATTGCATAATTAACACAAAAATTTTTTGTAAAAATTGGTATTTTTTTCTAAGTATCGCAAATTTTACATTTTTGCATTATTGTCTTTGATTGTAGGATTAATTCACAACATAAATCTTACCAAAAAGAAATCGATTTAGTATTTTTATTTCAGATAAATACAAGCAATGCTACATTGCAAGCCGACAAGTGACTTCACCGCCGACACATTCCATTAATATTATTATTATTATTTATAAAATACATATTATTTTTTTGTCAAAAAATATTTTTTTATTGTAGTAATTTAATGTTAGAATAAGATATTTTAAAAATTTTTCAAAAAAATTCCAAAAACTTCTCATTAAACATTTTGGTCATAATGTTGCAGAAACATCATGCTAACATCTTAGCAACAGCTAATGTCCTTCTTCTATGTTTCAGCAAAATGTTTTCTTTGTAACATTATTGCAATGTACAAATAACGTAACGATCAATTTTATGTTACTTGTGCGTTGCAATAACCTTACAAAGAAAACATTTTGTTAAAACAGAAGAGAGACATTAGCTGTTGTCGAAATGTTAGTATGACATTTCTGCAACATAAGGACTAAAATGTTTAGTGGGTTATCTTACTTTCAGCGGTTTACATCAGGTTTTTCATTTAATGAAATTTGATAATAAAGATATTACGTATTAACAATTTTCAAATATTATTTGTATTACCACGATATATCGCACGGTTTATTCAATATTCTTCAAATTTGAGAAGGAAATACTTTGGGGATAGGATAACATTTCTGTTAATTTTTAAAAAAATCGTCTTGGACCCGCGGGGAGAGGAAGGAAAATTTAGTGTCATATGCTAACATGTCGCATATGACGGATCAATCAAAAATAATTGAATAATACTTGGTGAATTGTGCGTTCTGAATATGAGTTTTTTCGCCTCTCACGGAATAGCATCTGGAATAACTTTTCTGTTATTTGTTTAAATAAGAATGCAACTAGAAGAATATATTGCAATAATATACACTAGGCAACAAAATTATCGCAACATTTATTTATACCAAAATTTTGCACTATTTCAAATAACCATAACTTTGTTAAAAATAATTGTACTTGAAAGTTTTTTTTTTCATTTTAAAGTTTAAAGTCTCTACTTTAAGATGTAGTATAGTAGGGACCAAGAGCGGCTGTATGGAGGGGATAGGTGGATGACGGAGCCAGAAAAGAAACACGGGAAGAAGCAGCCGTGCGAAGAGGGAGCATGTTCTTCTTTCTGAGGCTTCTCATTCAGACTCCTCTCCATTCCTTACACATGCACTTTCTCTCTTATTCTCTCCTTCTCTGTCACTCTTCATTTTCTCTCACATTTGCTCTCTCTCACTCTTCCCTCTCGCCCTCATCATTCATCAACCTTTCCCTTACCCTCCACCACACCTCCACTTTTTTCAGTCATTTCTCTCCCTCCCCGCTTTCCCCCAGTATCTCCTCTATCATCTCCTTCCATCCACCTCTTGCCTCCCAACTCCCACAGTCCTCCCATACATGTTTTCAAGTTTCCTTCTCTCCCTTACACATCCTGCACAAACTTTTCTTCTTTCCCGCCAATACCACAGAGAAACCTGAGAACTATTACGCTTTGATTTTAGGTGAGACGCTCCAAGGTCCATTTTCACGTCGGTAAGTTCCATTTTTTCGTGCTTCTTAGCAGTACTATGCGTTAGTTAGATAAAGATGATACAATAGCCGTCTTTATCTAACTAACGCATAGCACCGCTGAGAACCACGAAAAAATGGACCTCACCGACGTGAAAATGGACCTTGGATCATCTTACCTAAAATCAAAACATGATTGCTCTCAGGTTCCTCTCTGCCAATACCTTTCCCCAGCCTGTATCAACTCTCCTCCATCTATTTTCCGCTCATTCTTTTTTCAGATATCCCGGAATTTCCTCCTCTCACCTTCTTATACTATCTATTATATCTTGACTCTCTAATCTTCCTCCACTTTTTATCTTTTATGTATAATTATATTTATTATGTTTATATGGTTCCAATATTGAAAGTTTAAAAAGATTACTTTTAATTATTAATAAATCAAAACATCTTCCACTTGATTTTATTTTCAAAGAAATTTATCAGAAAAATTATTTTACTATTATATTATATAATAACACTGATGTTTTTATTAGTGAAAAATCTCATAAAGCTCCGCTTTTTATACTATTTATGTGATTCTTTTTTTACAAGAAATAAAACGTCATAGCAGCCATCTAGTGACGATTTTGTGTACTACAATACGTAGAGAAAAAAGTATATGATATTTGTGACTATAATTGCATGGTTAAGAAAATAATTATATTTACTATAATTGTAATTGCGTTAACAATATAAAAATATTAGGAGTACAAATTGAAAACCGCCGTTTTCCAGTAGATGGCGCTAGCGGTAAATGCTGGCGCCAAACGTTAGATCAAAAATTTTTAATGTAAGGTTGACAACAATTCCTTATCATTGCAGTTGTGAATTTTTATCGGCGTTATATATTTTTTTGTGATCGAAAAGTCGAAATTTGTGCCCAATAAGTGTCATTTGCGGGAAGTTTTGCTTTTTGCCTTCAATTCGAAAAAATCTGCGGCTGAGGCGCGTCGAATGATTGTAAAAACTTATGGTGAGGCTTCCATTAGTGAAAGAACGTGTCGAGAATGGTTTCAACGCTACAAAAGTAGTGATTTGGGCATAAAGAACAAGGAGCGTCCCGGATCGGTGAAAAAGTTTGAAGGCGCAAAGTTAGAAGCATTATTGGGGTGAAACCATCACAGAACGTCGCTATCAAGCACAACTAATGCGTTTGAGCTGAGCATTGCAGGAAAAGCGGCCACAATACGAGCAAAGACACGAAAAAGTGATGTTGCTGCACGACAACGCTCGGCCATATGTTGCTCAGGTCGTTAAAACCTATCTGGAAACATTGAAATGGGACGTCTTACCTCATCCGCCGTATTCTCCTGACATCGCCCCTTCAGATTACCACTTGTTCCGATCAATGGCGCATGGCCTGGCTGAGCAGCACTTCCATTATTACGAAAAGGCCAAAAACTGGGTCGATTCGTGGATCGCCGCAAAAGACGAGCAGTTTTTTCGACGCGGGATTCGTATGCTGCCCGAAAGGTGGGAGAAAGTAGTGGCCAGCGATGGACAATACTTTCAAGAATAAGTATGTAACCATTTTTCAACAATCAATCCTCAAATTTTGACAAAAAACGGCGGTTTTCAATTTGTACTCCTAATAGTTATTTTAATTTTCATACATATCTTGACATTTTACTATATTAATAATTGTGATTATCATAATTTATAGTAAAATATTTTTACAGCTGACACAACTATACATATAAGGTTGTTCGTACTAACAATATTGTAGGGAAAAGCATAGAACCTCTTTGATCACAATATAGTTATCGTGATACATTGATAAGCGGAGTGAAACCGGCGTAAGACAGTTAAGCCGCGCGAAATACGATTGTGCGTTTGTTATGTTTAATCGTGTTAATCTTTCATGTCGCATTCAAATAAAATAAACTAATCCAATTAAGTTAAAGAGAGTAAACGTATTTGTTCTTTCTCCTCGATACTTTCGAATCCCTACAATATAGTGATAATAACTATAAAAATAGTTCTCTTTACCATAATTTTTCAACTATGCAATTATAGTCACAAATACCATATACTTTTTTCTCTGTATATTAAAAATCTATTTATAAACTATAGATTTTCAGTATCGACAGTATTTATCAAAAAACACTCAACACATAGCGGCATATACAGGGTGTTTTAGACCACCCCGTACATCCCTTTTGTCTTCGCAGGTCCAATCAAAAATATCATCAGATAAAAGTTGTAGAGTTTCAAAAGATCTATTTACTGATCTCATCAGTTTGATTTTGGATGGCGTTGCTAAGGTCAGATCAAAATCACATTAACTTTTTTAGATGGAACACCCTATTTTTGATTCCAGAATTTAATACCTAGTGTCAAGAACTTTTCAAATGAGACTATATAAGAAAGTTTATTTTTGTTAAGTACTTTCGAGTTGTGAGGTTTGAAAGCTACAATGTATTGTAACTTTCAAGCGTCAAAACTCGGAAAGTACTTAACGAAAATAAACTTATTTATAGTGTTTTGAAAAGTTCTTGAAATCGACTACAAGAAAATGCAATAAAAGATATAATGTTAGAGTATTGGTAGTTTCCTAATTAAAGGGTATCGGTACTTCCCTAACATTCTATACTTTTTATTGCATTTTCTTGTAGTCGATTTCGAGAACTTTTCAAAACACTATAAATAAGTAATAGAGAGAGATATTTTGACCGTTGCTGTATCATCACAAATTGAACAAGAATGCCTACTACGGTCGTAGCTAGGTTTTCGTGCTTGTATTGTCTATGTGATTTTATATACTTTCCTCAAGTTCAATAAACTGCGCGCCGAATTAATTTTCAGTCATAACACAATTTTAAATTGAATGAGATTAAGTAATATCACGTATTATTAAATATTAACCCTTAACTAACTATAAATAAGTTTATTTTTGTTAAGTACTTTCCGAGTTATGACGTTTAAAAGTTACAGTACACTGTAGCTTTCAAGCCTCACAAATCGGAAAATACTCAACAAAAATCAACTTTCTTATATGGTTGTGGAAAGCTCTTGACACTAGCTATTAGATTCTGGATACAAAAATAGGATGTTCTATTTAAAAAAGTTCATGTAATTTCGATCTGACCTTAGCGACGCCATCTAAGGTCAACTGATAAGATTAGTAAATAGATCTTTAAAAACTCTACAACTTTTGTCTAAAACATTTTCTTTAAAAATTACTTCTTTCGAAGTTATTCGGGGTGCCCTCTTAAAATGGGACACTTTGTATGTAAAGGTTTCTGACTTGAAAACATATGCTATTGCTTGCTCTTTTTTGAAATTTGACCAATAAGATAATAATAGAAAAAAATTCAATTTTCTACATCTGTTTTTCTCTTTCGAACTCTTCTGACACGGGAAAGATAAAAAAAATTTCGCCGCACGTTCCGATCAGTATTATATGGTCGATATTTTGACCTATGAGTATTAAGGTTTCTTTATCTATTATATTGTAAACATTTTTTTAACACCCTATTTATTATAAATATTTTAGATGTTTGCCCTATGAGATCACAGATTAAAATTTTCTCACAGTACAAAGTATTTATACATAAAACTGTTGTGAATACATACAAACTGGTGTGAATATATGTGCTATGATCAATTAGACGATGCGCTTGAAAACTCTCAAAAAATAGATGCACTAATAATGCACATGAAAATGTTATTTGTCTAAAAAACTCTTCCGGTTTGTCCATATTTGAGACTGCCTAAAAAAATTTAACATTGTATTATAATTATAAAGGAACAATTAATTTTCAACTACATCTATTACTATGTTTACATGTCACCATTAATCGGGTTTAGTAATATCCGTAGTTATAAAACTAACCAATTACAGTAATTCTTCAGAGGAATACTTGTTATTAATCAGTTTTACAACTAATTGATGTTGTTAAACTTGATTAATAATGACGTGTAAATGTAATACATAGAAAGTCACTTTAACCTATATCTATGGATACTTTGGATTTCATACTTTTTCTTTTCTTAATCTTCTATAAATTTTAATGGATTTTAATTAATTATTTTTTAAGACAAAATGCTGAACTGTATAACATTCAAATATGTAAGTGAAAAAAGATTTTGATAATAAAGTTAAAAGTTAATGCTCAGAAACGTATGTAACATTATTACAAAAAAGTGTTTTTGTAAAAATTATGTTTTTTATGAGAAAAATCTCAAAAATCCTAAAAGTTTTGTTTTAGAAAAAAATGTTCATTTTAGAAAAAAATTCCCCAAAACAAAAGTATTGTTTTATCAGAAATATATAAATTAATTTGGCTACTTTTGAAACTTTTCCGTTTATTTACAGGAAAATCATATTTTTTAATCCTCAAAATATTTGTTATTATTTTTGCTGACCTTGTTCCCTCTTTCAGAAAATCGACGAATTCTTTCTTGAAAAAAAGATGATGTTTTTGATGCGATGAAGTTATTAATGCTTTTTCATACTTCTTTTAATGTTTTGAAATGCGTGAAATGATGGAGTGACTGAAACAGGTAATAATGGAACAGGTGGTATGGTTAGATTTGGTAAAAAACTCACAACAGGTACTGTTTTAAAATCGTGGGTCTCCGATTGTATCACCGTTTATTTTATTTGTACTCGTAACCCCTTGCCGTACCATTTAGCTCGACTAGAACTAAACCATCATTGTAATTAGCGAAAAATCATTCCACGAGTCTAACTTGTGATGTTTATGTTTGACCGATCTTCAATCTACGAGTCTGACTCGTGATGTTTATGTTTGGCTCAATCTTTATTCCACAAGTTTGACTCGTGATATTCATGTTTGGTACAAAATTTGTATCATGAGTCAGACTCGTCAAAGTACGGCAAGGGGTTAAGAGGGTGATTGTACTGAAATTTTAAAATAAGGGTGAGAGCTAACTTCGCCATTTTTCACAATATTTGAAATCCGCAAGAGACAAAATAATAGTATTATCGAGAAAAACAGTGATCGCAACAAAACGCACATTTTGGGCCAATTTGTCCATAAATGTTCGAGCAGATATCTCGTAACTGATTGAAGTTACAAGAAAGTTTAATAACAAAAATTTGCATGGCTTTTACTCAACTACAAAATGCATGTAAAAATTCTTTACTCGTGACATTTTTGAGTTATAAAGATCAACGTAGGTTTTTCAAATGGGTACCTATAATTTCTTTTTTGCATAATTACATAGTAAAAGTAATGTGAAATCAAAATTAAATTTGTGAAAAAATTGCTACTATGCATCGTTTACGAGATAATTGCTATGTTAAGTATTAAAGTAGTTGGTTCCGTATTAAAATTTGAAAAACAAGATTTGTCAGACTACAGCTCGGGGGCGTAGCTACTGCTGTTTTTCTCTCCTCACCGCGCCGCGCCGCCAGCCGCGGCTGCCTATGTCTCGACGACCGGCGGTCCTTGCGCGCGGTGATACGCGCTTATTCGAAGACTTTATTAATTTTTACCTCGTTAACTATGGCAAGTATTAAAAAATGGTAAAGGACTTTTCTGCTCAGTTTTACTTGATCTATCAATCCACGAAGCCAGGGGCGGTATTTACCTGACACCCTGTATATATATTATATTATATTATTATATATTATAAATATATATTATCTAGAAAAAAGAAACTAAAAAAAGAGAAAATAAGAAGTAATTGATTAGTATAAAAATGTTAACTTTTTTTGTGTTGTTTGCATGATTGCACTAAATATAGTAAATTTATCGGAGATATTGGAAGAATTAACGTATCAAGGATCATTATGCGAACTAGTTCTTCCACTATTCCCGTTTAGGGAATATGATCTTAACGATCATATACAGGGTGACCCAGAAAATCTGCTTATAGTTTCATGGGTTGATAGAGCAAATGAAACTGAGAAGAAAAGTCCTTTACCATTTTTTATTATTCATAATAGTTACCAAAATAAAAATTATTAAAGCTACCCACACAACACATGGACGTCCCCGGACGTCCAATACATGTCCACAAAAGTCCTTGTAATGTCATAGTATCTCGTACGTCCATAGGACGTTCCAAAGACGTCCGAAGGACATCCTGGTTTATCATAGCTGCAGTATGACGTTTGTAGGACATCCGCAAGACATATTTGGGATGATTCGTAATATTTAACATATTATGTATATTAAACATGTTTCCAACATACATAATAAATATACATTCGAAAATTGCGTTGTTCTTTATATTAAATAAGACATTTTGAAGATGTTCTAAGGACGTCCTTTAAATGTCTAGCAGATATTGGTGGTACGTTCCGAAAAGGTCCGTTATATACATATATGTCAACAAAGTTGAGTATTTTTATTATTATCATCATTATCATTATTATTATAACACAAGAATTTTATAAATTATAAAATTATAAAGATAATTTTTCGTGTTAAAAAATATTTAACAAAAGATATATTTAACCATATATAAACATAAACTACAAATTTTGATAATATGAGAAGCTTTAATATACAGTATATAGCTTTTTAATAAAATATATTATTCGTTAATATTTAATATTTCATTATATATAATATTTAAATTATGTAATATTTAATACATATGTATAATACTATAACGATTAATTTAATATGCTATTTAATGGCTATTTTATTTGTGAGGAAAATCCTACTCAAAATATAAATAAATAATAACGTATATTATATCAAGTAAAATTTTTCTTGGAAAAAACGTTTTGGAACGTAAACTTAAAATATAAAGAAAGTAATTATACATCTAGCAGGTATAATAAAAGGTATATATATATTTGATTTACAGAATCATATCTGTTTACATGATTCTGTGAATCAAATACATGTATACATTAAAATTCGATTTAATTATAATTTATGAAATTCTGCAATTTCGGATTGAAATGAATTTAACAAGTGAGTGCTGGCACCACCGCTAGGCGGCCACGCCGCGAGAGATCTTCTCGTGAGTCGAATGCGGCCACGGGCGTTATATCGAGGCGCCACCGCGGCCGACTCCCTAGCTCATAACTTCAGTAAGACTTTTAGGAGCTGTTTGTTGTAACCTCGAGACGAATACTCGCTCAGTCTTTTCAAATGTGTGTGTGGAACGCTGTTCCACATAATTTTTTATAATTTTTACATGTAAATAACAATTTGTATTGTTATTTAATCTTGTACAAAAATTAAATATTTAATTCAAATTTAATCTTTTTTTAGTATTTTTCAACGAAAAGGATACAAGAAATATTTTTTTGTAAATTAAACATTTATAACATTTTATATTAATGTATTCTGTTTTAATAAATCTATCTGGGTTCCGATTTTATAATATTTTCAATCTGTCTTTGCACCATATTTTCGGTGCAGAAATCTCGATTGATTTGGATTACTTTTTTTTTTAATCGATTTTAATCGCACATTTTCGGCAGGGTTAATACTACTTTTACTAATAAATATCATTTTTTACTAAATAAAGTCCTAATCGCGCAATATAAAATAATGTCCAAACAACGTCCATAAAAGTCCTTTTTATGTCCTGCTGAGACGTCTTAACGACGTCCATTTGACGTCAGAAGGCGGTACATTGTACGTCCGAAGGATGTTTCCTAGACGTCTACAAGACACAATTAGTATGTCATCTGGACGTCAAGACATGTCCGACCGCGACGTCCATTGGACGTCTAAAGGACGTCCTTGTGTTACGTGGGTAGTGGCAGTCGCGGGTAGCGGCGCGGTAAGGAGAGAGAAGCAGCACACCATTGTCTACCAACCAGCGCGCTGGCGTTCGGCTGCACACGCAATGCCGCGCACGTACGTGTCTCGAACTTTAATAATTTTTATTACAAATATGTTATTGGACCGATAGTGTAACAACACAATGATAATAAGAAAGCCTTCTTCGGTCGCAGCTAGATCTTACAAGGGCACCACACACAACCCGGGTCACCGATTTTGATGAAACTTTACAGTTATGTAGTATTAGTATAGAAGTACTAAATGCTAAACGGAGACGATGCACTACTCAACCGTTGACGTGAAATCGTTGTTTGAATTTCACCATATAGCTTTAATACCGTAACATTGAAGGAGTTTGGCAAGTAGCAGCGTGGTGTGGCGGACAGCGCGAGCGCCTATAGTTTTGCAGGTCGCAGCCGTCGCGGGTTCGAGTCCACAAGTTTTTTTTTCTTTTCTTTTACCCAGTACTCTTATTGTTACAATATATATATATAATAAAATATATAATAAATAATACACAGATATAGATATAATAATACGCAAAAAATCTTCTCTGCATTCAAACTTTTGTTAGTTTACTTTATATACATTAATATATATATATATATATATATATATATATATATATATATATATATATATATACACACATAGATTTATATAGATGGCGAGATATTTATATGATATATTTGATTGTGAGAGTTAATATGCATATTTATTTATGTGTAAGTACAAAAACAATTACAAATGAATTTATTCGTCGTCTTGCTCTGTAATTTTGCACACTTTCGGGTCATAATAATTACAAAAACAAGTAATAAAATTCACAGCTAGTTTTAAGAATGTCTTTTATGTCTTTTATGTCTTTTATGTCTTTTATGCATTATTGAAAAAAAAATGTGCTTGCGAAAAAATTGGATTTATAAAATGTTCGTGGTGTAAATCAGTTTTATGTTTTACTTGTTTTTATGATTATTATCACCCGAAAGTGTGCAAAATTACAGAGCAAGACGACGAATAAATTCATTTGTAATTGTTTTTGTACTTACACATAAATAAATATGCATATTAACTCTCACAATCAAATATATCATATAAATATCTCGCCATCCATATAAATCTATGTGATATATATATATATATATATATATATATAAATGTATATAAAGTAAACTAACAAAAGTTCGAATGCAGAGAAGATATTTTGCGTATTATTATATCTATATCTGTGTATTATTTATTATATATTTTATTATATATATATATTGTAACAATAAGAGTACTGGGTAAAAGAAAAAAAAAAAAAACTTGTGGACTCGAACCCGCGACGGCCGCGACCTGCAAAACTATAGGCGCTCGCGCTGTCCGCCACACCACGCTGCTACTTGCCAAACTCCTTCAATGTTACGGTATTAAAGCTATATGGTGAAATTCAAACAACGATTTCACGTCAACGGTTGAGTAGTGCATCGTCTCCGTTTAGCATTTAGTACTTCTATACTAATACTACATAACTGTAAAGTTTCATTAAAATCGGTGACCCGGGTTGTGTGTGGTGCCCTTGTTAGTGCTTATATTTATTCGTGTGATTTTATATACTTCTCCGAATTCAACCAAAATGTGCGCCGAATTAATTTCGGGCGTAACACAGCATGTCGAATAAGAATTAATATCACTATTTATATTAAATTAATTAATTTAATATAATAATTGATGCTGATTTGCATCTATATACCCATTTCCCCCTGAAAAAACTGTAAGAAATTTATTGCGAAAAATAACACCTCACTCAGGGTTCGAACCTGGCACCTCCGGAATCTCCGGTCCCTAAGCTCTAGCTGTGACCGAAGAAGGCTTTCTTACTATTATTGTGTTGTTACACTATCAGTTTAATAACATATTTATAATTTGAATCACGCGCCTTAAATGCGTTGTCACTCATATACGAATATTGCGAAAAATATCACTGTGCCCCAGTGGTCGAGGTGGTAAGACACCGGGACCGGAGATTCCGGAGGTGCCAGGTTCGAACCCTGGGTAGGGTGTTACTTTTCGCAATAAATTTCTTACAGTTTTTTCAGAGTGGATTGGGTATATAGATGCAAATCAGCATCAATTATTATATTAAATTAATTAATTTAATATAAATTGTGATATTACTAATTCTTATTCGACATGCTGTGTTACGACCAAAATTAATTCGGCGCACATTCTGGTTGAATTCGGAGAAGTATATAAAATCACACAAATAAATATTAGCACTAAGATCTAGCTGCGACCGAAGAAGGCTTTCTTACTATCATTGTGTTAATAATTTTTATTTTGGTAACTATTGTGAATAATGAAAAATGTTAAAGGACTTTATTTTTCAGTTTTACTTGCTCTATCAACCCATAAAGGTATAGGCAGATTTTCTGGGTCACCCTATATGTTAAGATCAAGATCAATCGTGACTGCACTTTTATTAATATTTATCAAAAATCTTGTTCTTATTTTTTTGTTAAAAATTAATTAAAAATATCTCAACACTTTAAAGTAATAAAATATTAATTTTATTGGTTATATATTGGTAAATATTGGTAAATATTGGTTATATATTTTGTAAAAAATTATTTTGTTATTGTTATACTCATGATTTTTTTATTCAAAGTAGATGCAATCAACAGTTACTTTACTTTTAGAATAAAAATGCGTTTTTTATAAATGAAATTGTTTTTCCGCTAAAATAGTCAAATATTAGTAAAAAACTTATTTGAATCTACATTATTCAGATTCAAACGACTTTAGAGGTGGATTTTTGAAGCGTTCCGCTTAAACATATTGCATAATGCAATCAAACTATACGGTGATAAAGAAAGGTTTAATGTGATTTGATCTACAATTGAAGATCCCATAAAGTCAATCATACAAATGTGTTCAATCGATCAAAACATTTTTTCAGATCCAAAAAATCCATAGATATAGTTAAAAATTAATATTTTAATTTTAAATTTATATGCCTTTCTTAACATTAATTGTTACTAGAGGAAAGACGGAGGTCATGAAATACGTGTGGGGTAGCGAGATACTATGATATCTTATTGATAATTTGCGTTAAATTCGTTAGTCTATTTGGACATTCTAGAATGATTACTGGTTATTTTATTAGTATGCACTACGTTTTTATCAGTATGTAAAGTTATATCATGTAGTGAGATGCATGAACCATTAGCATTTCGAGCATAAGACTTGCGACTTAACAACCTCATAGTGAACGTTACATAATGCTTACTGCAGCAAAGAAATTATTTTAAATAGTTATTTTTTAAGCCAAAGAGATTATTTTAATTAGTTATTATTTAAGCCAAAAAATTATTATAAACAGTTTTTTTTTAATCCTTAAACACACAAGTGGGTATGAGAGACCTCATATAAAGTTTCACGCGTTTGCAGTGCGAAGACGGAATGAGATAGGAGGTTTGGACTAGAGGGTAAAAAAAGTTTGAAATCTCTTCTTTCGATTGATCAATTTTTTTGGTCAATTAGAAATCGAATTGCACGGCAGCAAAGTTTTGTTGGGGTTTGTGGGAGTAACATTGTGTATGAGTGAAACTTTTTTGTGAGTAGTCTTATATAAAAAATAACCGAAGAAAACATGTTCGAACAGGTTTGTTTGCGATTAGTTATTATTAAATACAATAGTATTATTATTATTTTTAAATGAATAAACCTGACATACCGTGACACCTGTCATGCTTATGATGACCATGTTGAAACCCGCTACTACAAGAAACATTGGGCTAAACGTTGCTTCAATGAGACTGGCAAATCTTTATGTGTAAAAAACATAATACATTAGTTATAATATATCTATTAGAAATATATAGGGTGTAGCTAAAACAACGTATATGGTATATACCACAAAATATAAACAAAAATCCAAATAGAAAAGTTCCAAATCATTTTTTGATCTGAGCTTTCTGTTTGTTTTATGGTATTAAAATTTGCAAATCAGCGCCCGTATATAGACGAAAAGCAGGGATGAGAGAATAGCGGTTACTTTTCACTCTTGCTTTCCGTTTATAAACGGACGCTGACTTTTAAACTTTAATACTGTATAATTACGAACAGAAAACTTAAATTAAAATATGACTTGGGACCTTTCGATTTGGATTCTTGTCTTGTATTTTATAATATACACTATGTATGTATTTACACTCTATATATTTATATATATTAGGGGTACCCATAATTAAGTAATGTCGTTTTTATCAAATTCTAAAAACATTGCCATCTACTTACAATAATTTAACTTAATACAATATAACTCATATTTAGTCAAATATATTAATATTTAATCTGTTTATTGTTAAATTTTGAAGAAAATTAGATGTATGTACTCTATAAGAATGGAAGAGTAAAGTGTTGATAAGTTTCATATATTAGACATTTGATGCTTTATGAGTTTCAAATGCATAACAATGCTACTAATGCCACAAATGCTTTATTAATGTTGTTTATCTGGTGCCTTAGACCATGTCAGTGTTGGTTTAAAAAATTTAGGAACGGTGATTTCAATCTTTAGTCATCAACTTTAACGATTTATATCTCTCTATGCGAGGCCGAGCTGAAATTACTTCTGCTAAATTCTTTCATTTCAAAACGCGTCGAATAAGCCTAATTTTATCGAAATTAGAACGTAAGTTGCATTCTGTATAATTATCAAATTTTGTGCAGTAAAAAAACGACATTATGGGTACCCTAATATAAGTTATAAATACATATTGCTTAATCCAGTTATAAATGATAACGAAACATAAAGAAATTGATTTCGATCAAATCGACATTGAATTGACGTCTATTCATTATATGTATTATTGTTCACTGGAAAATAGAATGTTAACTTTCTGCGGGCATTGCTGTATTTCATTGCTTACAGATTCAATAAGTGTAAAATTTAAAAAAATTTGAAACTTTGTAGTATAGAATGTAAAGTATAAGAATTTAAATCACGAAACAATTTTTTTTAGTTGTCATAAAACGATTTTAGGGATGGAAATATTTCTTTAAATAAAATCGATTTTTACGTTTCTAAGCGAATATCGCAAAAACAATGAAAAATATTGAAATATCTTTTAAATAAAAATGTTGTGGCTTTAAAAGCACTTTACAAAGATGTAATTAGATCTTTTTATTTTAAATTTTCTAAAATACTTTGCCATTTTTAATTTTTTAAAAATTATAATTTTATTTACAACTATAATTTATTTACAATAATTTTATTTATAATTTTATTTACAACCAATAAATAAAGTTTTATTTTATGCCACGCTTGTTGGCACGCACGCACGCACGCACGCATGCACGCACGCACGCACGCACGCACGCACGCACGCACGCACGCATGCACGCACGCACGCACGCACGCACGCACGCACGCACGCACGCACGCACGCACGCACGCACGCACACACACACACACACACACACACACACACACACACATATACATTGTGTGTGTGTGTGTGTGTGTGTGTGTGTGTGTGTGTGTGTGTGTGTGTGTGTGTATATATGTGAAATTGCAGACAGCATGTTTTTGGAACAAGATCGAAACGATGATCGAGGCGCAAGGCGGCTACATTGAATAAAAAGTCTCAGAAAAGATCGCTTAATTTAACTATAAAATAATTTATTTGTACTTTTACATATTTTCTGTAATAAACGACTTTTCGCAAAAAAAATTTCGCACAAAATATATATAGTCAGTATATACAGGGTCCACCACTTAAATCCGGACATGAAATTTTTTTTGCGAAAAGTCGTTTATTACAGAAAATATGTAAAAGTACAAATAAATTATTTTATAGTTAAGTTAAGGTGGCTAAAGTGACATCGTTAGTCAATAATACAACTCACATAAAACTTGATAAAATATATTATGATTTTTCCTAAACATCTTATCTAAATAAAAATTATTAATATTGATAATGTTCCTATTGATTTTTATAAGTAGTTTATAAATTTATAATACTTATAAAAGGTCGATTGATTAATGTTGTCTTGATCGCAGGACCCATCTTCTTTCGCGTCAGTGCGCAAGTACTGTGAAGATAGTGTAGATCTAGCAGCCGACTCGCCGTCTTCCCGCTGGCGTCTATAACCTCTTAACCATTTTACTTCTGTGACACGCATGCATCATCACTTTCTCAATTAAATTTTCTTACAAATCCATGGCAACACACAACCTTTCATATACCACTGGAAAGCTTGTGATTTCATCTTTCAGTAATCAGTTTTTTATTAACATCTCTAGTTTTTCTTAAAAGATATCATATCATTTCCGTTAAGAATTGAATAACCTCCCATAAGAGCTATGTTAAAAAGTGATTTTTTATATTGCTTGTTTGCAATAATTTACATGGCAACAGGGTCTCAAATTTTAAGAGATGGTTTATTATATATTAAAGAACAACCTCCCAAAGTTTTATTTATGTGGCTAGTCTTTTAGTTTACTTTCGAACCACCTTAAGCGACCTTTTCTGAGACTTTTTATTCAATGTAGCCGCCTTGCGCCTCAATCATCGTTTCGATCTTGTTCCAAAAGCGCGAGCATGCTGTCTGCAATTTCGCCCGGTCCATTTTCATGAATGTCGTTTTAATAGCGGTCTGAAAGGAGGCCACATTAGGATGTCTGTCTTTGTTAGTAATCCTTTCGACTTTGCCCCACACGTAGTAGTCGAAAGGATTTAAATTGGGACATTCGAGACTATTCGGAGGCCAGAAATCCTTCCACCAAATTATGTCGACATTGTCCGATAGTCAGTTTTGCATCAAGTGACTCGTATGAGCAGGTGCGCCGTCTTGTTGAGGACGTAGGACTTGTATCTAAGGTCCTTTCAAACAATCCGACGAACAGTGGTGTCGCTCACCCCCAAGATGGCCGTTAATTCTGCGAGCGAAGTTCCTTCAAAATGGGTTCTTGTGTTTTTTGAACGAGTTCCGGAATCCAGGAGCCCACTTCGGATTCTTCCGAAGCCGCGTACCTCTGGACAATATTGTACCGTCGATCTCGGATATCCAAAGAACTTGATAATTTGCTTGGCGTCTTTCCGGCGCGGACACCTTCAATAACTGCCGCTCTTCGGTTATATTCCGACGTCGACCTGAACAATTGGGCCATTTTGAAGATATTAATGTCTTATCCACGTCTCTAACTTACCTTTAGATCATGTAGCATCTACTGCTGCATTCTAATATAATTCGGAAATGTCAAATTTAAATTTGTCCGGATTTAAATGGCGGACCCTGTATATATAGTAGGCAAATAGCAATTTTAGAAAAATAGTATCTGACTAGGCACATGCTATCTGCCTTGTCGAATAATTTATTTATTTGTGTTCAAATGCTATTTTTCTAGGTAAATATCATTTGCTTGAACGCTGTTTAGGAAAATAAAAATCAATTTTGATCAAATATGAAAAGACCCCCCACCACTTCCAATTTTGACAAAATTAAGTTTATTCGGCGCGTTTTCGCACGAAATAGGTAAACGAATCTGGCAGAAGAAAGTGTCGGACTGCCCTGCAAACCGAAAGTGATAACTATAATGTTACGGTCGTGCGATATTTGTAATGTGTCACCGTATAATTTATGTAATCGATAGTAATGAGTTGACGGTCGCTCGTTGATGACGGTTGTTGTTATGTTGCTGACGTCTGGAGCCTCGTTTCGGTGACAGACGTGTTCTAATAAACGTCTCAGTTTCTTTTAAAGAATCTGCTCAATTATTTATTGTGCGTGAGTGCGCGTGAGTGCCTTGTGCCATCGTCGGACGTAACAATTTGGGGGCTCGTCCGATTTGAACGACGAGCAATGGCTTTTATATCACGGAGCCCACGAAAGGGGATGTGCACGCGTTCTACAACGTTTGCGGAGCAATCTCTACGAGATGACGAACGCCCATGCATGCAGTCTTCGGGCGATGCCGTCGAACGAACGACAGAGGATGTCGTTGAACGGACATTGGAGAATTTTAGTAGTGAAACATCGAACGCGGAGACGCTTCTCCGGACGACGTTGAAGGAGTTGAGGCAAATGTGTGAGGAGCGCGCGTTGCAATTACGGCAACAGGAAGATCTTGCAACGCTCTTGCGACAGCGAGAGGAGGAGTTTCGGCATCTTCGGGAAAACCAGCTAAGTCTTTCTAATGATAATGCCGCGAATTTAATCGGGAATGCGAGTGTGCAAAATGATATGCCTCTTGAGAGTGAAATTGACGCGATCGCGGGAGAGCGGGTAACTTCACGAACTTCGTTTAAATTAAAACCGGATACGTACGATGGAAGTACCTCGTTGCGCGAATTCTTGTCGCAATTTAACCTTATCGCTCGGGCAAATCGATGGGATCAGGAAATGAAAACTGCCGTGCTTGTGTCATGTTTAAGAGGGAAAGCTCGCGCGGTATTAGAAAATATACAAGATTTAGAAAGTTTGGAATTCGCAGAATTAAAATCGAAATTAGAATTACGATTCGGAGAAACTCATTCATTACAGAGTTACTACTGTCAATTTACGAATAGAAGACAGAAATTTGGGGAAAATTTTGCTGCCTTTGGAACGGATATAGAGAGATTATCTCAGCTTGCATATCCTGAATGCCCACATTCTGTTCGAGACAAGATTGCTTGTGCGCAATTTGTTTCTTCAATATCAGATAAGTATGTGAGGAGAACCCTTCAGTTAGAAGGAATGACATCTTTGAAAGTGGCGATAGAAAGAGCTAAGACGATAAAATCTATTCAAGAAAATAATTTTGAACGAAAAGCGGGAAGTAATTTTAATTCTTTTAAAAGAAAAGGAAATAATTTTGATTTTAGGAAAAAAGAGAGTGGTTTTGGAAACGACGAGAAACGAGGTAAAAATGAAGGTGAAAATAACTTTGTAAGAGGAAATAGATATAGAGGGAATTTTGTGAATAAAAATCGAACGGAATGTTGGCTTTGCGGAAAGGAGGGGCATTTACGTTTTGAATGTCCCGGGAAATCGGAAAACTCGGAATAGTTGAACTTGAGGGGGCGAGTTTGACTAAAGAACGGGGAGCCCCGAAAGTTACGGGGAGAGAATTTAAACGTTTTTTTAAATTAAATAGAATTAAGTGTGATCTTGATGAATTTTGTTATTCCGGAGAAGCAGATAATAAACATTGTATCTTTAAAATAGATACGGGCTCTGATGTATCAATTTTGAATAGAAATTTTGTTGAGTTAGGTAAGCGAAAAGTTGAGATTTTTGATGGTGATTTGAAATATCCTACGGGGGAAAGAATTTTGATTAAATACAAAACAATTGTAAAAGTTCGGCTTAGAAACTTTTCTGTAGAAATGCCAATGTTAATTGCGGACATTAGCGATGATTGCATCTTAGGAGTGGATTTTCTTAAAAAAATGAATTTAGGAAATGTGTTTGATTTCGTTTTTAAGGGTCAATCTTTATCTGGTGAAACAAATATTTTAAGATGTTCTCGTGTGGAAAGTTGTTTTAGAGAGATTCCTGAAATTTTGAAAGAACTTTTCATTAAAGATTCAAAAAATTTAAATGACAGTCAGAAGAAAATTTTTGCGGAATTTTTGATTGAGTTTCGAGATGTGTTTTCTGATGAAATTGTTGCAGGGAATTGTGATGTTGTCAAACATGAGATCAATGTAAAAGATTCTTCCCCAATTAAACAGGTACCTCGTCGAATTCCAATCCATTTACGAGGAGAGGTAGATAAAATTATTCAGGACATGAAAAAACATGGAGTTATCAAGGAATCTCAGAGTCCCTGGGTTTCGCCGGCGGTTATGGTGAAAAAAAGGATGGAACAATCAGATTTTGTATTGACTACAGGAAGTTAAATGATGTCACTAAGAAAGATTCTTTTCCTTTGCCTAGAATTGATGACATTTTCGATCAATTAACAGGTAACGATTTGTTTTCCTCTTTGGATTTAAAAAGCGGTTATTGGCAGGTAAAAATTCATCCAAGGGATAAAGAAAAGACTGCTTTTTCTATCGGTAACGGTCTTTGGGAATTTAATGTTATGCCTTTTGGTCTTTGTAACGCCCCCGCAACTTTTGAGAGATTAATGGAAAAGATTTTACAAAATTTATTATCAAAAATTTGCTTAGTTTATCTTGATGATGTTATTGTATTCGGGAAAAATTTTGGGGAAATGATAAAGAATTTGAGAGAAGTTTTTCTTCGGCTACGCTCTGCAAATTTAAAAATTAATCCTAAAAAATGTGTTCTTTTTGGAAAGAGCATTAAATATTTAAGTCATGTTATATCAGCTGAGGGCGTTGCAATGGACCCTGAAAAGATTGTGACTGTGAGGGATTGGCCAGTTCCGCATAATAAGAAGCATATTTGAAGTTTTCTGGGATTTTGCTCATATTATCGGAGATTTGTTAAAGGATTCTCGTCCATAGCAAAACCGTTATATGTTTTAACTGAAAATCAAGTTAGATTCTTTTGGGACGAGGAATGTCAAAGAGCTTTTGATAAATTAAAACAAATATTAACATCATCTCCTATTCTTTCTTTTCCAAAAGGAGATGGGGAATTTATTCTTGATACTGACGCTTCGAATACGGGAATTGGTGCAGTCTTGTCACAGGCACAAGACGGAAAGAAAAAAGTGATTGCTTATTTTAGCCGAGTATTTTCTAAGGCTGAAAGGAATTATTGTACAACGCGTCGGGAATTATTAGCTATTGTTGATTCAATAAAAACTTTTCATCATTATCTTTATGGACGAAAGTTTATGGTCCGTACAGATCATGTTTCTTTAAGATGGTTAATGTCCTTTAAGGAGTTAGAGGGTCAATTGGCTCGTTGGATGGAAAGGCTTCAGCAGTATGAATTTGAAATTATCCATCGGAGGGGTCAATGTCATAAGAATGCTGACGGTCTTTCTAGGCGATTATGTGAGGATTACGGATGTCAATATTGTACTAAAGTGGAATTGAAGAACACCTTATTTGGAAAAGAGACTGTTGGACGATTGATTCTAGAAGGAGAAAATTTGGAGGGGTGGCGTGAAGATCAGAAAGGGGATCCTGGTATTTCTTTTATTTATCAAAGCAAGGTCTCGGGAGAACGACCTTCTTGGACGGAGATTATTTCTAAAGATCCTTCTTGCAAGATTTACTGGTCGTATTGGGATGCGCTTGTTTTAAGGAATGGAGTTCTTTATAAAAGATGGGAATCTTCAAATTCAAAATTCAACATTTTCCAACTTGTTGTTCCGCGCAAGCGGATTAAGCGGATTTTGGAAGAAGCGCATGATTCTTCTACTGGAGGTCATTTTGGAGTTAATAAGACTTTAGAGAAAATCCGTAAGAGGTTTTTCTGGGCGACCTGCAAGCAAGATGTAGAAGATTGGTGTAGAACTTGTAAAATTTGTGTTTCCAAGAAGGGTCCTTCCGGAAAGGGGAAATCCCCTTTACAAGTCTACAATGTGGGAGCTCCATTTGAGAGAATACAGATGGACATACTTGGGCCTCTTCCTTCTACCTTCTTTGGAAATAAGTATTTGCTTGTTATCGTTGATTGTTTCTCCAAGTGGGTGGAGACTTTTCCGCTTAGGAACATTAGGACCAGGACAATAGCAGAGGTTCTCGTTAAGGAGGTTATTTCTCGATATGGAGTTCCTATGGAGATCCATACTGATCAAGGAAGAAATTTTGAATCTAAGATGTTCTCGGAATTAATGAGTTTGCTTGGAATTAAGAAAACGAGAACGACTCCCTTACATCCTCAGTCTGATGGGCAGGTAGAACGACAACATCAAACTATAATTGGTTATTTATCAAAATTTATTTCCGAGAATCAACGAGATTGGGATCATTGGGTTCCAATGTTTCTTTTAGCTTATAGATCTTCGAAGCATGAGGCCACTGGTGTTACTCCTGCCGAGTTGTGCTTTGCCCGAGATTTAAGACTTCCTTTAGATTTGCTGCGGGGTAGTCTTCCAGAGGTGGAAGTAGATTCCAATGAAGATTATGTTAGTGGATTAAGAAGGAAAATGGAATTTATTCATAATAACGTTAGGGAGCGGATGGATCTTAGATCTTCTCGAATAAAAAACAGATATGATCGAGGAGTTAGACAGGTTCTTTTTCAGGAAGGGCAAAAGGTTTGGCTGTTCAATCCTCATAGGGTAAAAGGAAAGGCTCCTAAATTACAAAGGAATTGGGAAGGTCCTTATGAAATAGTAAGAAAACTTAGCGAGGTAGTGTTCAGTATTCAAAAATCATTGAGACATAGAAGAAAGGTTGTGCATGCAGACAGATTAGCACCGTATTCGGAAAGACGTTTGGAGTGTGAATAGGGAATCAGGGCCCGAAATTTATTTGGGGGGAATTATTTTTGTTTACGTTCAGAGAATGGAAGTTCTAGGGAACTTCTATTATAGAAAATTTTTGGGGACGACGCTCGGTAACTTGTGGCAGAAGCCCAAGGTAGAGCAGAAAGTCGTCAATTAAGGTTTACAGGAAGGGACGATGCTCGGTAACCTGAGGCAGAAGCCCAGGGTAGAGCAGAAGGTCGTCAATTAAGGTTTACAGGAAGGGACGATGCTCGGTAACCTGAGGCAGAAGCCCAGGGTAGAGCGGGAGATCAGAAATCCTCTCTGGAAATCTTCGCCTTGGGGGAAAGGGATTCTGAGGATTATTTTTCTTCTAAATCGAGGGGGGGGTGTGTGTGAGAGAGAGAGAGAGAGAGAGAGAGAGAGAGAGAGAGAGAGAGAGAGAGAGAGAGAGAGAGGCAAACTAATGTTTCGTGAATTGAGCACTTGTCGGATTTTATTTTTTTATTTCAGTTTGGAGGCTTGCAAGGTCGACGCGTAAAGGGAGGTCAACGAGATTCTTTTTTTTAAGAAGACCGCCTCGCCCCGGTTTTTGATTCAGGGTTTTCCCGTGGGCTTGGAGGCAAATGCCGAGGCGGGGACATGGGAGCCTTTAGAGCGTTGGGTCCCTGAAAGTTAATTTCTTTCCCCCCCTTGTCCGAAGAATGAAGAAAGAAGCACTCAAGAATTAAGATGAAGAGTTTTGTACGAGCAAAGATTGAAGTGAGAAGGTTCCGTTTTGAAGAAGAGGTTTCGCAGCTTCATGATCTCTGGAAGAACAAGCCTTCCAGCTTGGTTGTCGGGACGACAACTTTAAAGAAGGGGGGCAGTGTTACGGTCGTGCGATATTTGTAATGTGTCACCGTATAATTTATGTAATCGATAGTAATGAGTTGACGGTCGCTCGTTGACGACGGTTGTTGTTATGTTGCTGACGTCTGGAGCCTCGTTTCGGTGACAGACGTGTTCTAATAAACGTCTCAGTTTCTTTTAAAGAATCTGCTCAATTATTTATTGTGCGTGAGTGCGCGTGAGTGCCTTGTGCCACCGTCGGACGTAACAATAATAATACGGTAATACACACACACACACACACACACACACGCGTGTGTGTGTATGTGTATGTGTATGATCACAGTGCATGCTCAGTTTGTTACATTACGCCGAGATGATTTCCTAACCTACAATCGCCAACTTTAATGATTAATATCTTGGTTCGCGGGGCAGTCTGACACTTATTTTTTGTCAGATTTGTTTATTGTATGCAAAAACGCGTCGATTGAGCCTAATTTCATCAAAATCGGAGGTGGTAGGGGGTGTTCTACACATTTACCCCATTTGTCTAACAATTTTAAATTTCTTGATTTTTTTAAATACTAGATTTTACAAAAAAAAGAAAAAATTTTGTCCTAAAAGATTGAACTTGTAGGCCTATTCTGTAACTTTTTAGCGACAATTCGGTACAATGTCGTTGCGCAGTTTTTTTACTATGCATAATATCTGCGCAACGACGCTGTAACGATACCGAATTGTCACTAAAGAGTTACAGCATATGTTTACTGTAGTGCAATTCTCTAATTCGTTATGTTGTCGTTATGTGTCTATAACGACAAAAAGCTGCGCTGCGCAGCTTTTCTATCATATATAATATCTGCGCAACGACACTGTAACGATACCGAATTGTTATAACGAGTTAGAGAATCCCAGTACTGGAACCTTCAACATACTAGCCATGCATCTTACCACAGAGCTATATGGCCAATTTGACAATTCTTCTTCCGTAATGTTACTATAGGTACTAAAAGTATCATTTATTTAAGAATGCCTGAATTCTACTAAAGTAAATGTATGAATAAAAATTATAATCCTATAAAATTTTATAAAATCAATGACCAGGGACTACCGAGTTTCTCTCGTTAGCGCAATATTGCAAAATTTTCGTCGCATGGCCAACGCGCTCGGCAAATCGAGATCGTGTGTCTCGAGAGAAAAGGAGGCATAGAGAGAAAAAGACAGAAGAGCGTCACGAGGAGAGTTTTCTATCCATCGATGGTCGCCTTCTCGCTGGCGTCTCTTTCCTGTTTCCTTTTCTCTATGCCTCCTTTTCTCTCGTTACAGCAGTAGACACAAGAATTCTGATATCGATTCGTCAAACTGCGTTCGCGTTTGCAATGCGCGATGTATTACCTTCTTTACAAATTTATGTATATAAATAATTGTAAAAAAAAATTATTCTCGATACATATAGTATATGTATACAAGCATTTATCAATGTACATACGTAGAATTATATGTTATATAAAAGTTAATTGAATTTTTTAAAATTGGTAATTTTTAAATCATTTTTATTATTTAACACAAGGTACGTTATTATAAAAAAATATTAAAAAATTTAAAAATTCTCTTCAATTGAATTAAAATTTCTCAAGATATATTTGCCATCAAAATTTACACTGAGTGTTTTAAGAACGTCAAAATAAGTGTGTAAAATTTTACACATCTTTTGAGTTCAATTTTAATTTAATTAATAATAGAAAAGTAATTTTGGAATTTCTTGATTATTTTTTAATACCAGATTTACGAAAAAAATATTTTGGTTCTCGTTGGCGATGAGACGAAAATTTTGCAATATTACGAAAACTCGGGGGTCCGTGATAAAAAATTTCATGGTTGTGTATTATACACTCATACAATTACTACATACAGCAAAACAGAAAAACCTGCTATTTAGATATTTTCAAGAAAATAATTCTAGAAAATATTTCTAGAACCTATAGTAACGTTACAAAAGAAGAATTGTTGAGTTAGTCGCGTAGCATGTGTAGAAAAACATTGACTATTATGCTTGGGTTTTCAGGTTTAATTAATCCTCTGAGCACAAGAATATGGTTTTTTTTTTGTAAATTTTGTATTGAAAAAAAGCAAGAAATTCAAAACTGATCTTTTATTATTGATTAAATTAAAATTAAGATCATAAAAGATATATAACAATTTAAACACAATTAGAAACGTAAAAATCAATATTTTCAAAAGAATGTTTCCACTATTAAAATTGTTTTGTAGCAGCTAAGAAAGATTGTTTCGTGATTAGGTCTTTACACTAAAGCAAATTTTCAAAATTTTTTGAATTTTATATTTGCCAAACCTCCCTTATTAATTAAATATCACTGAGGGGACCTTATTTTTTTCAAGTTTTTGCATTCAAAAATTTGAAAAAATTCTGATATATGTTTTTTAAATTTAGAAATACGATTTAATAGTTATTTGAGGCAAAACTTTTTTTACTATTTTTATACGAATTTGACGCCAGATATTCACGTTCGAAAAATTTACTTGGATTTTGAAAGACTCACAATATCTGCGGTGTATTAATGTAATTATAAATTTAATAATATAGGTATATTATATGAATATGTGTGTAAAAATAAAATAGCTTTCGCAATATATTTATAATAATTTGTTTGTTACAGCACCTCAGAGCTCTCTTGTGTGCACGAATACTGCTTATAATATTGCCATACGGCTTATCGTCTGTTATTGATGGCTTAAAATTTATTTCTATATTATCTTCTTTTATTGCATTTTCTAGTTGTTGCCTGATGGAATTGATGTATAAGTTAAAAGTTATTTATCAATACAAATTCTGAACTGATTATAAGTATTTTTAAAAAGACTACTAAAATAAGTATTTTATGAAATTCTTACCCGATGATCATAAATAGTCCGCAGACATGTTGTACAACTATTACATACATTGTATCTGCTGCAATGGCTATGCTTACACAAATGACAGCTGTAATGTACCCATGAATTAAGATTGGAAAGTAATATTTCTCCATATCGATATAATACTCAACTTGATGTAACAACGCGGGTCGACTTGTATCATTTGAAGAAGGACCCAGTAACAATGGTTGCAATGGTATTAACATAAATAATATCAATGCAGAATAAAAAACACCTAAATAGATTTTAATATTCGTAATCATTTTTAATTTTAATTTTTAATTTTTCTTATAAAATAAAATTATAAAAAAAGTAAAACCGTTGATTTGTATTTGGAATTCTTTTTATTGAAAGTAAGATTCTATAAAGGGGCGTAAGCTTATGTTATTATTTTATCTTCTGTTCAAAAAGTATTTGGAATTGTTAAATAAAACAAATTGGATATTAAATTGAATAAATTTATTTTCTTTTTTGAAATAGACTCTATTCTTTGTAACGTACACTCAGCGTGTTTGATTCTGTCTATGGGGAAATTTTCTAAACTGACAATGAGAAGTCGCTATCTTTCTATATACTTACAGTTCATGATTAACGTAACGACCAATAAGCTCTAATCGTTACTTTAATTATAAACTGCGAGTATGTAGAAAGTGGTGACTTCTCAGTTTGAAAAATTTTCCCATGGACAGAATCAAACACGCTGAGTGTACATATGCCAACGCTTTATCCATTCTTTAAAACATTTTGTAAAGGATATTGCTTTTAGCTCCTTCAGCGAATTTTTTACGGTTTCTGTTGAAATGCTTTTTACGAAGTAGTAATTTGAGTTTTAGAAAAAGTTACAGGAGGCCAAATCTGATAAATACGGTGCTTGAGGAATGTTTTTTTAGCCAAAGAGTTGCATATCAGCATTAATATGTGACATGGTATATTATTGTGGCGCAAAATCTATGAATTATCTTTGCAAAAATTCAATCATTTCAGCGTTTCAGTACAAGCGTTGAAAATATAATACAAAATTTAAGTTAAATTTTTTGTTTTTGATTTTTCGATATTAGTTATAAGATTCATTTTAAGTATGATAACAACGTACTTTATATTTCAGATTAAAATTAGAGTGTATAAAGTTAATCTCCTCTTCTTTTGAAAATTACATTTTCAAAAGTTATTTCAAATCGTTCTTTTGTACGATATTATTCCAAGGCGATATTATTTTAATTTTGATGGTGTTGCGTCCGCGAATTCGCGAGGGTTGCGATTCCGGGACGTAGATCTGCTTCGTTGGTTAGTTTTGGTGTTAAGGCAGCTGTCACCAGTCGCGGCTCCGAATCGTGTGATAACACGGCCGGATACGCGACAAATTCCTTGTATGGGAAGTAGGAGGTAGGAAGATATATTATTAGTAGGTTTGGAAAATGTAGTAGCGTTTATTAACACTACTGGAGGTGTAGCGTGCGTGCTCGAGCTTGGCGTGGGATTAAATGAATGACAGAGCGTGTAATGATTAAACTGAATATGTATATGTATTTTCGTGATTACGGAATAGTAGATGGTTACATATGGGGGCTGCGGGTAAAACGTCATCTTGCGAAAGAAGCGCTTTCTGCCGCCGGCGTACGCGCGGTGTGCCCTGCGTTTGCCCATACGTGCTTCGAGCGAGACATGGTAGATTTAATATGGGTGAAGAATTGCCACGTTAATGCGTATATGAACAGGTAACTTACCGATCTTAACGCGAGAGAGAGAGAGAGAGAGCTCGGTATAGAAGATCTACGAAATTTAGTGAAATAGATTAGTGATCGAGTATATGTAACGAGTGACGAATCCGCTGGGTCGGAGTGGTTACCCGTTAGAACGCCTCCCTTAAAGATGGAAATTATATGGAAGAAGAGGGGACGGTGAGAGCGTCGAGGAGTCGCGCTAGCGAATCTTCCTCGACGGGTTGGGAAGGGAAGAAGGACGGTGTCGAAGAGTCGCGTTAGCGAGTCTTCTTCGACGCCGCAGGAAAGAGAGAGAGAGAGAGGAGACGTCGAAGAGTCGCGTTAGCGAGTCTTCTTCGACGCCGTAAGAGAGGGGTGGAGACAGAGAAACGAGTGAGGCCACACTCTAGCTAGTGCTAGGTGAGGTTCAACCCTCAGGATCTCTGGTGGAAAGGAGGGAGAGGGAAAGAGGCGATCCGACCGGGGCCACCCCGAAGACCAACGTCTTCGTCAGGAGTAAAACCCTCCCGTCGCTGAGATCGTACCTGGAGGTCTGAATGTTGGTGGTCGCCGATGGCAGCGAATCTCACTCGACCAACAAGACTGATCTGAATTTCGAGCTCCGATTTCGCTCCTTATATAGGCAAGGATATGGGCAAGAGGTGTCGCGGGACGATTCCTCAGGTTCGCGGAAAATTCGGAGCGATAGTTTTTCGTAACGTGTGGCCCTTAGAAGCCCGCCCCGTTCCGCGACCGCGCGGCTTGCGCCAATATCGCGCGAGCGCTTGTAGACTTCTCCGGGGATCGCGACTCGCGGGGGCACCGCATATCAAGCCCCGACGCGAAATCCAGTGCCCAGGAAATTAATAGAATTTAATAGAATTTATATTGAGAGTGTGCGAGGCGATAGCGCCAAGCACATGCAATAGTTTTATGTATAAAAAGTTAAGGTTTAATTATCGTTCGTAGGAGATTGATTGATTCAAAATTATTTGGCATTTTTATTGACCGTGATTTTAAAGTTGTTTCGATCTGAGTTGCATGGCACAGCAGTGGGAAGCGTCCATGAGTGGATCACGCTTAGATAATAATAAATTTGCCATTCTTAATATTTCGTATTAAATTGGAAAGATGAATAGAATTCCAACGCGCGAAGCTTGTCGGTATCAGAGGGGGCCGCGAGCCGAGGGGTCGGCGCGCACGATGTTTGTCTCGCGCCGATGGACGCTCGCGGGTGTTGCGCGTCGAGGGGGCGGCACGAGGTAGCCAAGCCGTATGAAATTTGAAATCGAGCGATATCGACTGATGCGGGATTTATCTAATTGATCGGAGGATGTTTCCGGATTCTGATTGGGTTATTATTAGTACGGATGGCGCGGAAAAATGAAAATTTTCTCGCCAGACGTAACAATGGTTTTTTGATAAAACAAAGAAATCATTTTTTAACTGGCCCTTCTTTTTTTTTAAAAATCAAACCATTCTTTATTATTTTAGTTGTTTCAAACATTGTTCTAAAAGGGTAATTCTACAAGGTTAAATAAAAATTCGAGAACGAAAATCCGTTTTCTGACGGATTCTGAGGCCAAGAGCAAATATGGCTTCACTATCTTTGTCTAATCGGAAACTTTTTATTTCAAATTGGCCTGTAAACAGGGACTGTCTCGATTGCGCACATTAAAGCTGAAATCACATGATGTGTAATAGAGCTGCGGAATAGAGAATGCGTCATTGAAGCGACCAATCAGCGTAATTTTGCTTTTTTAACTTGCGTGCTAGAAAAAAGCGCAATAGAGTGTGCGTCATAACGTCTTATTGCGTCCTAAACTGTTGTATTTTGAGGTTAGAGGCAATTGTTAAAATAAATAATACTGATGAATATTGACGTAGAGTAGAATATTATTAACGAATTTTAGGGTCACTGCACAGTAAAAAATAAAATGCTAATTTAACACTTTTATATGTCTCAGAAAGTCCACTCTAAAAATTGTAAGTTAAAATAACTCAAAAGTTAAGTTAAAATAACTCTTATTTTAACTTAATAACTTAAAATAAGAGTTATTTTAACTTAATTTTTGAGTTATATTAACTTAAAATTCAAAGTAGACTTTCTGGGACATTTTGTTTTTTTACAGTGTGATTATAAATCTAATAAAACTTTCAAAATTCAATATGGCGGATAAAAATACAAAATTTTGTTAAATTAAAGTAATATTTAGATATAATGGATCCGCCATTTAAAATTTAAAAATTTTGATTACAGATTTATAATTAGTGATCCTAAAAACTTTTATTAAAACGTGAATTACATGCTGATTATTTCTAGCACAAAGTCAGGCACGAAAGAGTGCTTTGCTAGATATCACAAAGAACATATTGTGTTGTCAATACGGAGTCTGATTTTAGACTGCATCTAACAAAACACTGTTTGGGAAATGATTAGCCTAATGATATATACAAGATGAATCTTAATGATTATACCAGCTCTGCTGAAAAAGTGCGATTAAAACTAATTGAAAAAAGTAATCCAAATTGATCGTAATATTTGCACCAAAAATACAGTATCAAAACCTATTGAAAATAGTGAAATCGGACTTACAATAATACGTTTTAGACGGATTAATATTGGGAAATATCCACCTCGATCCGAAATTCTACAATTTTGTGGATGACATTTAAATTGATTTTAATAATACATTGTTTGTTAATAGGATTTTACTTTTAACTGCAAAAGTAAATGTCACTTTCAAATATCAAGAATTACAATTAGTGTCAAGAAACCGCGGCGTTTGTACATGTATCGCACATAATATATATAGAAGAGAAACAAAAAGTTATGTAAATGCTCAATAGTTCCCATAAACGATGTTAAAAGTAAGGTAGATTCTGAAGTCAGAAATAGTGTTTCATCTTAAAAATTTGATGTGACATTTATTTGACCATGGTGACATCATCCAAGGTCAAATTGATAGGATTAGTAAATGAATTTTAAATCCTACAACTTTTGTCTGAAACATTTTTTTCAAAAATGCTTAACTTTTGAATATTAAAGAGTTTTCACACTTTTTGAACACTCTGTAAGTAGTCTTATATAATCGTGTATTACGTGTATATATGTACATAATTTGTTACGTATATACATAAATGTACATATTTAACCTTCAGTTGGTACGCTAAGGGAATTTGATATTTTGTCACACATGGGTGTATGTTACGTCACCCGACCATTTTTAATTGCGTATATTTTGTATATGTAATGCAAAAATTTGAACAATTTTTTTTAAATCTAGAAATTGAATATATTTCAAATATTTAGGAGAGAAGGAAACTTGCGAAAAAAATGGTTTCTTTTTCAATTTACAGTTTTGAAAGGAAAACCATTAGAGAGATTTTTCCAATCGATTTTGAAAGGTAATTGAACGTACTTTAAGAGAAATATATTGTTATTTTGATTATTTTCAAACAGTACATTTATTCTGCAAAGTGAAGTTAGGTGGTTTTTCAGCCCAGGAAAAGATGGGTTGACAAAACAAATCATTTGTTTTCGATTATAAAACTTGAAAAAACATAAAATGCTATAGAATATACTTTATTATTATTTGTTTAAATTGAACATTTGCATCAAATTTTTGCAGTATGTTGCTTACACATCGGGTTGTCACATTTCAAACACTTGTACGATGTTTTTCGATCAAAGGAAGACGGACATAATAATCTTTTTGATTTGAACATTTTATTTTTTGTCAACAAATTGCGAGAACTTTGAACTTTGAGAATGTTTGTATGATCAAGAAACTTTCAATTTATACACGCAATACCGTTCGCAACGTTGAAGAAGTGAGATGATATTAGAAATGGCTTGATGAAAACTACAGTTAAATCTCGTAATCTTTGCGACATTTTTCCGAATTATTTTTTAGTAAATTATAAATTAAGGACGAATTAATGCTAGATTGTGCTGGGATTCTCTAACTTCTTAACGATGATTGTCGATATCGTTAGCTATCGACAATTGTCGCTTGCGCTATCGATAATCATTATTGCAGGTGATTCTGTAACTTGGCTTTAACGATTATATTTGATGCAAATATTGTTACAGATGTATCGAAATAATTCGATAGCTGTGCAACGTTGCCAGATTTTAAATAGTGAAAATTAAGTAACTTTGGAATTTTATGCCTAGTTTTATGAACATTGAACAAGAATTTTAAAACTTTTACCTTAACTTTACGTTGGTTACAGATCAAATAATTTTGTTTATTTTTATAACAACGTGAAAATTGGATACTTAATTAAAAGAGATAATTATAGAATACGCGAGCTTCGTCAAAAATATTGATAAAACATAATTATTCGATGCATTTGAACACAAAGCGACAAAATAAGTAAACACGCACGCGCGCGCGCGCGCGCGCGCACACACACACACACACACACACACACACACTCTCTCTCTCTCTCTCTCTCTCTCTCTCTCTTTCTCTGTCTGTCTTTTTTATTCACTTATTGCCTTGTAGGGAATCGATGCTTTTACACTGCTGTAATTTGACGGATGAATAATTTCACAATTGTGGATAAGTCACAAGATTACACGTCACGTTTTTATGTGATGATCTATTACCGAATAGCCACAATTTATTTTTGTTTATAAATGTATCACGTATCACACGTTTTTAGTTTTTATTCAGGCACTCGAGGCATTTACAAACAAAATTATGTTTTTGACTATTAATCACTATCGTTTAATTATTCAGCGACCGTTTAATTATTGGCTTGAAATTAAGAGAAAAATACGTTACACAGCACACATTTACTCGACGCGGAAACTACTCGACTACTTATTGTGGTCAAGTACAAAAAATAAAAGTCAAGTACAATTATGATACTTAACTTGGCGACAAAAAGGAATTTTGATTTCGGTTTAACCGCTTTATTTAAATAGACAATTCTGCGTACTTTTTGAGCAAAAGATATAATCAGAGACATCAGAAAATAATTTTCTCAAAAACTTAAGAAACATTTTGCAGAACTTTTTGATTTTATTCCACACACAATTATTATGCTTACTGGCGTATATGATCGTAAATGTCCGTCCATTTTGCGCGTAATTATTAAGAACCTTGATGTATGAAGGTGTTGTTAATAATTGCCAATCGGATTGTATTTGATTAAAAAGTGCCTTGATCTGTAATTAAATTTTGTTGTAAAGAAATGTCAAATTTTTAATTACATTTAAATAATTATAATTGTTCAAGTAGAGGAGAAGAGGGTAATATGGCACCCATTTTCATTTTTTTTAAATAACTTTGTTTATAATTAATATGTTCTATTGAAACTTGAATGATTACATTTGTCAGAGTGTTGTTTGACAGATTCTAGACTCAAAGTAATGAAATATATATTATTTAGGACGTGATTTATAAAAATTTAATGCACTGCATAATCGGTATAAAAAAAAGTGGATGTAATATAGCTACTCTGATAAAAAAAACCGATAGAAAACAATATAAAGTGCTAGAAACCGAATTCAAAACAATAGAATTCTATTGGTTTGAATCAGGTTTCTGACACTTTCTGTCGTTTTCTATCGATTTTTTTATCAGGGTATCCATAAAAATAATTTAAAAAAATTAGTTTAGTTTAAAAGAAACACAGTATCTTGTTACAAAATTATATATTTTTAATTTTTCATTGCTTAGAATTTTTTTGCGTTCAGAAGCTTTAGAAATACTATTAGAAATTTTATTAAAAATATTATTTTATTCCTGTTTAACATTAAATAACAAGCATAAAATGATGTCTCTAATGTTTCTAAATACCGCTCTTTAGAATGACAATCGATTTATCAAAGAAATATTTCGATATTAAAATTTTGTTTAAAAAACCATATTAACAAAATTTCATGTTATTGTTTTAACTTTATATAACTCAAAATGTATACGGTCAAATAAAAAGTTAAATAACAAAAAAAAAACACTCGAGTGTATGTTCGTGTGATAATACACTCAAGTTTAAGAATAATGAGAAAATGTATGTAATTAAAGATTAAAAGTTACCTTGAAAAAGTTTAGAAGTGCTCAAAAGTAAAAATGCTTTATAAGAATTGTCAGTCATTATGTATTGACATATTAGCATCACTAAAGAACGGCGGGGTACTAAACGAATAACTCCATAAGCAATTGTTAGAATACGTCACCTAATAACGGAAATAATAGGGGTAGCCATATTGTCGACTGTATAGTTATAATACCCTCTTTTCCTCTAACAGTTGCTCTTTTATTTAATGAGTTTTAGAAAGTGATGTGCTTACGACAAGCGAGTCTGTTGAAAATACTTTAGAACTTAGATATATCGCAATTTACATACCTCAGTTGCTTTTAATATGCAAGTGATTAATTTTACACCACATGCTAAATCAACTATCAATGGTGAAAAAGAATCGATAAATACATCGGCGTTATCAATAGAGAACAAACCACATATCTATTAAATCACAAAATTATAAATATGAGAATCAGCACTTAAATACTTTCTTAACCCTTAAACACATAAGTAAATCTGAAGTTTCAAATGCTTGTTGTGTGAAGACGGAATGAGGTGGGACTAGAACGTAAAAAAAATTTGAAATCTTCTCTTTTAATTGATATGATTGATCAATTTTTTTGGTTAACTAGAATTTGAACGGCACAGCAGCAAAGTTTTGTTAGGATCAATGGGACTCATATAGTGTGTGAGTGAAACTTTTTTGTGAGTACTTAATCTTATGTAAAAAAATTGGACAAAACAAGGTCGAACAGATCCGTTCGCATATGTTACTCTGTCTAAAGTTAAAATACTATAATGCCGTGAAAAAGAGGACTTCTGCGTCCGAAATATATTATGAAACACATCAATTTTTAATTTTAAACATCTTGAGTTTATCAAAAATACCTCATATTGTTACGTAAGTATATTTTTTAATAGAAATGGCAGTGACATTATTTTTTTAAAGTATGATTCTTTAGTTTTTTACGCCGTATTGTAAAGTTTTTAAAAGTTTTTTGTTGCAAAGATATGATTTAAAAAAAAGTAGATATTTAGGCAACCAAAAATACCTCATATTCTCCTTGTTATATAATTATACTTTTTAAAAGGAATGTTAATACTATATTTTTTTGAAAGTTTGACTCTTTAGCCTTAAAACGTCGTATTTGAAAGTTTTTTGTTACGGATATATGATTTTTTTAAAGGAAAAGTAGATTTTTAAACAATTTCTAATTTTTGCTTAATCGTTTTTCTTTTATAACTTCAAAATATATCATTTTTTGGCAATGCCAATTATGCAGTCACATTTCTGAGATTCTGAACTTTCATGTAAAAAGAAAGATTGTTGAAAAATGTTGATTGGAACTAAAGTTATAACGTGTTAAAGTTGAAAAAGTCTCCAAGACCTGAAAATGTTTACGTATTTTACGGGATCGGTGTGTTTAAGGGTTAAATATTATTATTATTAAATATTTTGTTTTTACATACAGTTACAAAAATTAATTATTCAGACACAGAAAACGGAAGTTTTATGTAAATTTATCAAATAAATTTTTTGTAAGGAGCTTGTAAGGAAACCTCAGACTTGTATTTTTATTAAGTATACATGCTTTTATAGTTTAAAATAAACTTGCAATATCTTGTGCGTATGAACAATTAATTTTCTAATCATGTACAAAATTATATTTATTATTTAATATCATTTCATTATTATTATATTATCTTTTATACATATTTTTAAATTAAATAAAAACAGATAAAGATAGAAATAAAAAACAAAGAGAATTAATATTTTGTTGCAATTTTATTTAAATAATCTTTATTTAAATATACTTTTCTATTTCAAAAATGTGTTAATTTGATTTTGTTAATAACAAGCTAGTGAATATTTTCGTTTGGATACAAATATACACTGTTATACCCAGTACAATCACATTAAAATTGTGCATAGCAACAGGAAATTAGCATTCCTATTACTATGCATCTGCGCAGCGGATTCAAATTCTGCATACGTAAAAGAATTGAAAGACGCTGATGGTCTTTCGGGCTTCCAACCTGAAATACCATCGCGCGACGCCTACTGCTGAGTCGTTTTCCGGTACTCGCATTACGGCTAACCGTGGGAGCTGCATTTTGCAGGAAAACGATTGGTCGAACCAAGTGACAAATTTGGATAAATAGAGAAACCAAATCGGAATGTGACGGAGAGTCTAACGAACAGCTGTCCGGTGTGTTACTTGCTGTACAGTGCGTTGCATTGATGCATGGGGTACCGATTTTAGGGACCACGTTTCTTTCTTGGTTATTTTTACGTTCATGAATGAATGCTACGGTAATCGTTGACGCAGCATTCGATCATGAATATAAAAATAACAAAGAAAGAAACATGGTTCCTAAAATCGGTACCCCAGGCATCAATGCAACGCACTGTACGTTGTTTATACGTCGAGCCGGGAACACAATCCGGAGATAAGCGCCGACCTATATTGTGACGATGCAACTTGCGCTTGTGGCCCGTCACAAGGGTCGTATGGCCTGACCTAGAGTACCTCTAGGAGAGAGAATAGCCAAGGGAAGGTCACGTGACCGATTTTGTGATTGGTTGGCGGAAATGAGCAGATTTTGCATTGCGACGTCAATGCATTGGCTGGTATGCATCACGTGGAATCACCGATGGTTGCTCGCGACGAAGCCTGTCAACGCATTGACGTCGCAATGCAAAATCTGTACATTTCCGCTAGCCAATCACAGAGTTGGTCACGTGACCCCTCTTAGCGATTCTCTCTCCTAGAGATTCTCTAACCTGACTCCGAGGCGCGACACGGATGCTGCATCCTTCCGGCTCGGGAGCAGACGTGTTTCCGTTGGCGCGATCGTTTAAGTGTGTGTGTTTGTCTCTGTGTCGTCTCTCTACGCCTGCCATTAAATTCGAGTAAGTGGTAGGTCTGTCGAGGAGAGAGCCGGTGACCACGAAGAAATGTGTATTGCTTAAACGTTTCGTCCACCCGGAGGTACCCAGAAGGAAGCGAGAATCCAGAAATACCGCCGAGGTATTCACAAAACACCCCGAGACGTGAGGGCTCGCAGGTTGTACCGCTCACACTGTCTTTTTTGTTTGCCGCCGAACAAAAATCTTGTCTGTCAGGAGTTAATTTTTCAGGAACGGCAGAATTACCATTCCGCAGGCGGAAGTTGCACTAAAGCGGGTGATCGACCAACTGTTCCCCACCCGCGGGAAGAACATACCGGCTAGGTCCGGTCCCCCTCCGGGTTGGTCGGAGGAGCTGGGAGTCAGAGACTATGAGCTCGAGGAGGCCTTTGCACGGATTAAAAATAAGGGCAGAGCCCGCGCGCCCGGCCCAGACGGAGTCTTCGGCAAAGTCTGGGTCCGGGCCGCACCGGTGGTGGGTGAGGACCTCAAAAGGATCCTCACCCAGTGCTTCAAAGAAAGAGTATTTCCCAGGAGGTGGAAGAGGGCCCGGCTTGTCCTACTAAGGAAAGTGGGCAAACCAGCGGAGGACCCCTCCGCGTACAGGCCCCTCTGCATGCTGGATGATGCGGGCAAGATCCACGAGCGTGTGATTGCCAACCGCATCATTCGGCATCTGTCCCGGATAGGTCCCGATCTATCCCCCGACCAGTTCGGATTCCGCGAGGAGCGCTCAACGATAGATGCTGTTCAGCACGCTCGCGCCCTCGTGGAGTCCATGACGGGGGAGGGAAGGGTGGCGTTGGCGGTGTCGCTAGATATCGCCGACGCCTTTAACACCGTCCCGTGGGGCAAGATAGTGGCGGCCTTGGTCGAATACTACGGCCTGCCGCCCTACCTTGTCGAGACTATTTCCGGGACAGAACGCTGGAGTACATAGACAACGATGGACCCCAGCGGCAGAGGGACATGACGTGCGGCGTTCCGCAGGGGTCGGTTCTCGGGCCCCTGCTATGGGACGCCGCGTACGACGTCGTCCTCCGCACGGACTTTCCCCCCGGCTGCCACACTGTGTGTTAGGTCGATGACACTTTAGTGGTGGCTGGGGGGACCTGGGAAGACGCGGTTGCGAAGGCGAACAGGGCGGTGACATGCGTTGTCGGCGCAATAGAGGACTTGTGGCTGAGGGTGGCCCCACACAAAACGGAAGCCATCTTTTTCCACGATGGCTTTTGGGGGCCCCCTCCACAGGCTTCAATCCTCGTGGGTAGAACCCAAATCCAGGTGGGGACAACCCTGAAGTACCTGGGGTTGACCCTGGACGGCCAGTGGGGCTTCGTCGAGCATTTCGACGACATTGCCCCACGGTTGGGCAAGAGGGCCAATGCCCTCAGAGGTTTGATGCCCAACTTTCGGGGCCCGGGTATAGGTGCGAGATGCGCGTATATGCACGCAGTCATGTCCGGGGCGCTATACGGCGCCCCGGTTTAGTGCGGGGCGATGTGAGCCAGCAGCAAGATTAAGAAGCATTTGCATTCAGTGCAAAGATTGCTGGCCCTACACGTTGCGCGCGCTTATCGCACCTCTCCAAACGACGCCATAATGGTTCTGGCGGGAGTGCCACCAGTACAATTCCTGGCAACGGCCCGAGCTGCCATATACGTTCGGGTCAAAGCCTCCCGCCTACGGGGCAACGTCATCGCCCTGAGGACCATGGCGTCGTGGAGAGAGAGAGCCCGTCGGCGGGCAATCGAGGTATGGCGAGACCACCTCGTCGAAAACCCGCCGATAGTGGGCACCCGGGTTCTGCAGGCCGTCCTCCCCCACCTGGAGGAATGGGTGGACCGCCCATGGGGCGGTCTATCCTATCAGATGACGCAGGTGTTCACCGGACACGGTTGTTTCGGTGAGTACCTGTGTCGAATAAGAAAGAAGCCGACAGCGCGCTGCCACCATTGCGAGGCGGAGGTGGACTCTGCGCAGCACACGCTGGAGCATTGCCCAGCGTGGGACGAGCTGCGCGGAGTCCTTAAAAACGAAATTGGGGAAGACCTCTCCCTGGGGGCCGTTGCTAAGATGGTCCTCAGGGAGAGTTGTTGGAAGGCGGTTGCCTCCTTCTGCGAACAGGTTATGTTACAGAAGGAGGTGGCCGAGACTGCCAGGGAGAGGCAGAGAGGAGGAATACCCAGGGAGGGGGGGCGGCAGGCGATGACGTCGCCGACCCAACCCCCGTGGGAACGGTGGAGGCGGGGACCCCCGCCCTCCGAGAGACCGGCCTGACCCCCCCGATGGCGGGAGCCCCCGCAGAAAGCGGAGAAGGATCGCCGGCGCTGCACCCCCCTCCCTCCAAACCATCGAGGAGGAGGGGGAAAGCGACGGTGACCTTCCCAACGACAACAGGGAGGACGAGCCTCCTGCCTTCCCTGCCGAAGGTTCTGCATATGGGACCCGAAGCAGGGCGAAGCAGTTCACGCCAAGTTCGGCTCCCGGCGGGGCTAACCCCCAGTGACATCGGGGGGAGGGTCCCTTTCCAGTCGGAAGGGGTAACCTTCTCTGCTCGCCGGGGGGAGAGGAGTGGGGCAAGTGCTCCCTCCCCACGAGAGCACGGGAGCTTGCACCAATGGTGCAGCTAGGCCCCGGGAACCATCCGGCGGGGGCCGGACCCTCGGGCCTGTACCCCCAAAACCAATAGGGGAAGAGGCGGGGGAGGGACGGTGTCCCACTCCCCCGACCTAGGGCAGATAAGGCGCCCCTGGCGAGACGAGTCGGCCTCAACTAGCCGACTGGGTCCGGGGGGCTCCGGAAGTATGCTGCACGCGTTCCCAGAGTCCCCCAGTTATGGACCAGGGCAGGACACCCGGAGAGGTTTTAGTGGGTAGGCCCTCGCCGACACGTCGCCGGCGGGGGAGAGCTCCACATAACCACCAGGCCTCCCCCGAGGCCTGGGGTATGCGATAACGCAATTTCCTCTTCGTAAAAAAAAAGGCGGAAGTTGCACAAAACCACACAAACCAACGCGCAAAGGCAAAAAAGCGATGTCGAGAACCATGCAGAGGAGGCGTCATGAGCCTGAGGCGGTGGCCCATCCGCCACCGGAGACAAGGCCGGCCAATATTAGTTCCCGGGGACGCTGAACGTTGTGAAGAAATTACCTGCCAAATTTGAGCCTTGCGCGCTATTGACGTCAGAAGCACAGAACAATAGAGTAATGCGCACACCGCCAGAATCTAGTCGCCTGATGACAACCAATACGGAAGCGGCCACAGCGATAAGTGAGGCGCGGCGCCGCGGGCCTCTCGCAGGATCGAGGATCGATGCTCACTTGTGCTGTGAGCGTGTTCCGAGCCGGAGTGAAGAGCCGAGCAACTCCAAGACTCACCATCCAGAGGGGATGCAGAAGAGAGAAGTTTCGTGCCGCGTCATGCCGAAGGGTGAGACGAGCGTAAATCGAGAACTGTAAAGTCACCGATTTTGCGGTCAAAGACGAGTGACGTTGCGACTAGTAGAATTGAGTAGAGGCCACGCCGTAATTGTCGCGTATTTGCATGTAATGTTCTAACGTCCGTTAATGTAACAGTTGTCGCAGCTGCGACTTCGCTCGCCCGATCCCGCCGTATTAAAATAATACCTTTAGTTCCGGTATTCGTGCTTGTATCGCCACAGCCAAGCCAGCGTTGTTTTATGAGTCACTGTAACTGTGTGTGAATTTTGTATGTTTTCATTGGTTGAACTTAGCATAATAACGGTAACATTTGTGAGGGAGATTGCGAGATCCTTCGTCTAACATATGCGTGAATTACTTCGCGATACTCAGCTTTGATGTGAACGTAATCTTTTCTTACCTGTGGATCCAACCAATTACGTTCGCCGATCGATGAGCAAGTCTACATTTCAAAAACCACCGAAGAAAATGTGTTGTAACCTTTTAGCTCACGACTGTACACCTTCCTTCACAGCGACCGCCTCGCTGAGGTTACTGAATCGTTTTGCGTGTGACTGCTGCACGATACTGTTCGACCGTTAACCGCTTTGCGTAATACTCCGCGATTCTGTAACGCATTCCGCATGGCGGACCGCGTGCAAGGCATTGTATCTTACTAGCCCGAGAATTTGAAATACACTTTGTTATATTTTCTCTGTTAATTGTCGTCTCGTTATTTTGTGATCTTCTCTCGCTTTCTTAATCATCACCTGCCCGCACCGACCCACCCTGCGCTTCTGTCGACTGAGCGAAGAGCGGCCGGCTTGCCGTTCCGTCATCGCTCACGGCCATTCGCGTTCAAGTAATCTCGGTAAATTAGCGATTCGCGAAGAGTGTCACGCTTTCTTGTGCCTGGCACTTAGTTCTGTACGTAATTAATTATTTGAGGAGGACAACTATCGCGTTTTCGAGCTACGTCGTGAGCGAATGACGAAGGCTTGTGCCAGGTGCGTAAAAACACCGTCACAATATACACCGGGCCGTCCGAGAAAGCAAGTGTACGAGTGACACATATAGTCGCACAACAAGTGTAACAAGGACAAAACTGAAGAAATATACATTTAACGTTGGGAACGCAAGAGTGTCTACTTTCTAACCCGTCAACGCGGACCTTCCTCGAGTCCTAACTCCTCAGTAATGGGATTCTGTAACTCTATAGCGACAATTCGGCATCGTTAAAGCATCGTTGCGCAGATATTATACGTGATAGAAAAGTTGCGCAACAACACGTAACGATATCCCTAGCTGTCGTTAAGAGTCACAGAATCCCGTTAGAGGCGCTGTAAAGATCCCGAAATATCTACCGATGTGCCTGGACCACCACCGGGCACAACAACACTTTTGATAGAAATGTATCACCGGTAAGAATTTTTAATCACAATTGAGTTTTTCTCAAATTATAACATTTTTAGCATAAAATAAACCCCTAATAATCAAATAATTGTGTGTGTGTGTGTGTGTGTGTGTGTGTGTAAAATAGAGTACAGAACATATTAGAATTAAGATCGTGGTTATAAAACAATTGACAAATAAATAAATCAGAAAAAGATCATACAGTTATAGTAACGTTTTTGTATTGAAATAACGATTTATGATTAATTACGTACAATTTCCAATTCTTTTGAATCGTGCGTCGTTACTTTTAGTTTCAAATACAGCTCTTAAATCAAGAAAGTAATATCACAGAATTAAATTAATAATCAATTTAATATTATGATGCCAATTACCGCCATTGGGATTTTAACTATGGCCGCCTTAATAAATATTCTAAATTGACTGATTTAATTGTGACATTACTGTACAATTTTTTGCTTTTGGGATTTTAACTATGGCTGCTTCAATAAGCATATTCCAAGTCTATGTTCATACTACACTTTCAATATGAATGTATTATGAACATAGACGTGGAATATGCTTATTGAAGCGGCCATAGTTAAAATCCCCAAAAAATTGTACAGTAATGTCATAATTAAATCAGTCAATTTAGAATAGAAATAGGGAATTTGTTACATGGAATGAATGTCATGTGATTCTTTAATATGTTATTGAATCAGAATGCTAAATGCTAATTTTATGTTTTCAACCTGGGTGCGTGCACCTGTACAGCACAAAAATATTGCAGCAACATTGCAGAAATATTTCATCGCAAGATTGTAATATTGCAGAAATGTTGCGACATACTGCTGTAATGTTTCAGCAATATTGCAGCAACGGTAAAATGCCCGCTTTAATAATATTGCTGAAATATTACACGTAATGTTGCAGCAACATTGTAATATAACGTTTATGCAATATTATGCTTTGCGTACAATGGAGGAGTACTTGCAACAATATTGCAGCAAAACATTACACAGTATACAGCAATAGAGAAATACTTGCAGAAACATTGCAGCAACATTGCAGTAACGATGGAATGTTAACTGCTGTAAACTTATGTATTGTATGAATTAAATATCAGACATACAAAAAATTAGCAATAAATATTAAATGAAACGCACAATAGATACAAATAAAGCATAAAATATTATATTTACTGTGCGTTTTACATTTAAGAAGAAAAAGTCATGTAATTGGCGGAAAAAAGCTGATTTTCATAAATTTTTTTGCGGCACAAGACTTTTAATGAACTGTCCATAACTTTTCTCACATATTTCTTATAATTCTACATCTACGAATTATAAGAAATATGTAAGAAAAATTATGGACAGTTCATTGAAAGTCTTATGCCGCAAAAAGATTTATAAAAATCAACTTTTTTCTACTTTTTCCTGATCTTCCCTCGTTAATCTGTATTTCTAATTTTTTTGTTTTTAATATTTAATAATCATTTCTATTTCTCCATTGTACGCAAGACCTTACTAATGGATTATACAACTTGACATAATATTCTTAATACACAAAGTAATTAAAATTGCTCTAAAAAAACGAATCGATTATGGAAAGTTTTAGTATTACTGATATATTAAGACTATGCCAATTTGTATGTATAATAATATAATGTATTTTATTTAAAAATTCTTAAAGGTTAAAAATTATAGAAGTAATTCTTATTAAATGACCATGCATTTATAATACAATAGAATAAGTCATTATGTTTTTCATAATATTTTTTAAATAATGCTGCAATATTGCTGAAGTAATATTGTAAAAAAATATCTTTGCAATGTTTCTGCAACATTCTATTGCAACGTGCAACATTGCAACATTGCAGCAATGTTGCTGCAAGTTTTTGTGCTGTATAGGCAAATTTTTGCGATCTTGTAAAAATAGCGACCAAAAGTAGTTTTTCGGGAATAACTCTTTTTTTATTAACTCTAGGTTTTTTATTAATTCTATCGGTCAAAGTAGGTTAATGCAAAGGAATGAGTAAAGTTGTAAAGGAAAAAATTCTTTACAATTTTTGTAATAAACTTTTTTGTAACATTGGTAATTTACGAGTTATAGCGAGGCAAAGGTTAGAATATTTCATACATTTTCAGAGACGCTTGTCCAAATGCTTAAATAAGCTGTGAGAACTTAGTGCAGTAGAAATTACCACAAAAGTTTATAAAATTACAATTTATATATTTATCATATATTCTTGAAATAAAAGTATAATGAAAACCGGGGAAGTCGGGAGACGGGGCAATTCGAAAAATGGAAATTTTTTTTATGGGTGTATATTAAAAATTTACTTTAAATACTGCAAACGCGTCCTAATATAACGATGCTACTAACAAAGTTTTGTTGGTAACAGTTGGTAACATATTGAAGTCGTAGTAGTGAAAAATGTGTTTTGCGACAATCAAAGTAATTTCTCATAATCAGAATTTCTTCGACATTTAAATAAGATGAATAAGATTCTTTTTGAAAACTTTGAATGTATCGTGTCTAGTTGAACGTATTTGAAACACTTTGTGTTTACTTTTTGCTGTGTGATGTCTATTTTTAATTGATTATATGCAATAATGCGCACAGTTCATGTCTGGGCTATTCAAAACACTAAACGTCGAATCGTCGTTCGGACGATTTTTTTCTTTCATATTTATGTTCTATGTATTAAATACACAATTTAATACTCAATATATGTAATTACACGAAATACGAATAGTCCCTGACTTGTTCCGAAAACGCTAAAGCAATATAATTTTTTATTGTGCATTTGTATTCTTTTATTGTATGTATTGTAACATTTCTTTATAATACTATATATCCTTTTTTAAATAAAATAAAGTCTTAACAGTCTAAGTTTTTTTACATTTTTTTTTCATCTTAAAACATAAATTTCAGAATATTTTCACACTAATTTGGAATTATCCCGGGTTTGGGGATATTCGAAATATTTGTAATTGGTCTAAATTTTTATATGTACTTCAAAGCAAGTACATTTCCGTGTTCTATTTATAATGGCATTGTGAAGGGGAAGGTTCAACCTTTCAAATTGTCCAATTTTTTTTTATGAATATAGGACTCAGGAGACACAAAAAGGTCTTCCAAATTGCCCCGGTAGCCTTTATACATTAAATAAACTGTACATTAAATATATTGAATTTATTTCAAAAAATGTATACTATACTATTTTATAATATTCAAATTGCAGTACGAAGCCGTTATATTTCATATATCACAATGATGTCATAGCAACATCTCAATGAGCAGACAATCCTTTTTAAATATTTTTTTAATGTTTATTTGTCATTAGTTATACTAGGGTCAACAATTATCCGCACTTTTGCTAGAGCACGTCTTTAAGTTTGTCATACTGCATTCTGGGCAGGCAGGCTTTAAGGGGTAACACCGCCTTTGAGGCCTTAAAATGATACCTAAGTTTGGGAATTTATTGTCGGTAAATGAATAACTTTATATAAAAAAAAAGCTTAGAAGGCTTTATTGTACATATATTGACGAGTAAAAAAATATTTTTTAATTTTCTTTTATGCACAAAATGGCGGCGTACTGGCCCATTTACGAAATCGTCTTTTCTTAAAGATAAGTTTTCTGCGACATGGTTTATATTGGAACCAAACAAAAAAAATCTTCATTATCTGCATATTCAAAACTGAGGAAGTACGTAGGGATTTTTAAAAATATTAATTTTTATCAAAATGGCTATTTATAGAAAAAAATGGATTTTTCACCCAAAAATTTGTTTTAAAAATGCTAATTACAAAAAGAGTTTTCAACATTTCACAAAAAGCCTACGTATTTCCCTGTAGAATAGTTACAAGAAGATTGTGCTAAAATTTCAAGTCAATCGGATAAAAATTGTAAGAGTAACCTTGCACGCAAATTTGAAAAACTGTGTTTTGAGAAAAACGCGTTCAAAGTTTTGATAACTGATTTTTTGTGTATAAAGTTGAAAACTTTTAATTTATTTCTAATCTGCGATGCCTGCCCTATAAAGCTGTCCTTCCAAAAGTTTAGCAGCCTCATTATATTCCTTTCTTGTTGCTAATAATGATATTCTGGTCTCTTTTGCTTCTTGGGTGAGACTGTGCTCGGCAAGTACGATGCGCCGCGCATCGAATTTTTGGCAATAATAATGACAAATAGTGCCCACCATGAGGTTTTAAACTTGCAAAATTTTCATTAGACTGTTATAGCCATCATTATAATAACAAACAGCCAAGTTTGTTGCATAAACACAGAAAAACTAATGGCGTCGCATAAACACAGAAACCGACGTTTTCAAAACTATTTACTGCTATAGTACAAGTAATAACATCTATATTGTGTTAGTCAAAGGTCTATTTTTGGTACATAAATAAAGCCCAAATAACTACGAAGCATAGAGAAGATGGGGCCGCTCCAAATCGCTTACAGCTGTTTGGTAGGCGCATAGGGACGATTCATTTAATCAGCTCAAACACTATAATACAGTTTGAATTTTGTTCTAAAACTACTTACAGCATATTTTTATAAGTATAAACTAATGGTTTAAGCAAAAAAAAATCGATTTTTTCAAATCTCAAAGGTAGAGTTACCTCTTAAGTTGGCACTACTGGGGTCCCGTGATCAAAGCTGGACCTTGATCGGGTCAGTTTGTTTATCGCTACAAGCGTATAAAATTGCCGTTCCGCTAGAAGTTTGCACCAAGGAGGAATAAAGAGCTGTGATACAATTTTTTTGGTCGGAAGGAATAAAAGGTGCTGAAATTCATTGGAGGTTTTTAACATAATGCGGGGACAATGCTTTACTACGCAGCAGTGCATATGAACGGATCGAAAATTTAAAAGTAAACGCACAAGTGTGACACACGAAGAGGAAGCAGACGTCCGTCAACTTCCATCACCGTCGAAAAGGTTCAGCAAGGAAGCTGCAAGAAGCTGCGCAATATATCTATTGCATAACCCGACGCTCGACGCTTGCATATAACTACACCTTAAGATCTAGCTATAACCGTTAAAATGTTAGGTTCATTTTTTATTTAATTTTGTGATATTACTTTTCTGATTCAATTTAAGAGCTGTGTTCGAAATCAAAATTAATGTATGGCCTTTAGTTCGAAAGAAGTAGAAATTTTATGTAAAATCATGTATGAAGTATTATTTTAGCATTTTTCAAGATCTTGTTATGATTTTATAGCGTTTTCATGATTTATATTGTAGAATATAGAATAAATGTCATCAGAATAAAAATTGCCCAAAAGTGACACTATTGCTTCTATAAAAAGTCTAATAAAATTCTCTTTATCAACGAACAATTATGTTAGCGATATTCAAAGATACGTTGTTATACCTTGGCGATAAATTGCGTGCCAGCTAAAGACACCATAATGATAATTATAGCATTGCTACTTCTATTCGTTTGATATGGCCATTGTCCGACACATGACAGGAGGACTTTATTGATCCTGTAATTCCGTCCATCGAAGAACCGCATTTCGCACTTATCATTAGAACTGTAGAAGAACAATATGATTCAGACAGAACGGTAGGGACCTTTCATCGTTTCGTCCACATTCACATTGCCTTATTTAATAATTCTCTCTGTAAGTGTTCTGTCGACATTATTACAAAATTATTTTAATTGCTCGCTTATACTCCTGCAGTTAAACTAGTCAAACTGTTAAACACAAGGTGTTTCTAGCAATGTATATAGGTAAGGTATTTCTCTAGCAATGTATATAGGCGACACTGTGTAACACAATATATGTACGACACAGTGCTTTTCAACTATGACACAAGTAGATACAGTTAAAATGCTGTGGTCGACCGCGTCGTTTATATTCTCTAGATAGAGTCATAATATTATAACATCATAAAGACTTCATCATTGACTTTATTTTTCACTTATTAAGTACATATAAGAAACTTTTATGATATCATCGAGTGTGACAAATGAAATCCTTATGATATTATAACTACTGTGTGTTTTACATGGGTCCATGGATAGTAACGTTATACTTTTGGCGATAAAATGTAAATAAAAGTTGAAATAAAGAAGTAAAATAGAAAAGTTGAGCAGCGTTTTAGTTACAATAAAGCCATTGTGTAACATTGTGTCATATAAAGTGTGTGACTGTGTTTCTATGCTGGTAAGTGTCCACAAACTTCGCGTCCATTGAGTCGAAGATTTTATACATTTTTTATTATTTTGCATGACCTTAACTTCTCTACAAGGTATTCAGCATAACGTCTTTTTAAGCACTTTTGATAGTTAAAGAAGATCGAAAGGTGAATATTCATCTGTTTCATGCAGGCTACATCATGTGACAAAAGAATTAAAAAAAATGTTTGAAATAAAAAATTGAAGTCATTTTGAATTTTTTAAAAAGCACCATACAATTTTTTTTCATATAATATTATAAGTTTCTTCAAGACGAATTTAACGGCACTATTGAGAATTTCACTTATTGATATTTTATTGATTTTATTGTGTGATACACAAACACATAATATCTATCATAAATATCTATAAATAAAGAAAAATTATGTATTAATTTATATGCACAAATTTGATTAATATTTATAATATTAAATTATGTGTAACAACTGTACTTATGTACAAGCTTTAGATGGAAGTGTAAACAGAACATAATATATACATATGCATTATTATACCCAGCAAACACTTTGTATACAAAAGGATATCAAATTGGCATCAAATTCTAGCGGAATTTTGTAACAAAACCGTATCCTACTGTGTCCGCATTAGGATGCCCAATGTAAACCAAATCTGACGAACATATCTGAAGTCAAATTGAAACCAATACCAGAACAATTTGACTACTATGTGATGACAAAATGGCATCAAACACAGGCCAAATTTGTTATCAAATGCGTTAACAAAATGATGCCAAACACAAACCAAATCTGTTTTCAAACGTACTGACAGAATAAGACCAAATACAGATAAAATCTGATGTTTTCGAGAACAACAAAAAATTTCTTTTTTTTAAACAGATTTTATTATTTTTATAGCTTAATCTGTATTCACTGTTTCACATATAATATTTTAATTTACTTATTACAATTACGCATTATTTTATAAATTTTTGAAAACACATGTGCCGGAGGGATTTGAGAACCTAAAATTTCGGAACAACAACTTAACACGCTAACACTGAGCTAATCGTATACTTGTGATATCGTTAATAAAAAGTTATATTTGAAGTAAAGCTGAATTGAACCGGAAGAAACTTGCGTCTTGAATATCGCAAAAATACTATCACTAACCTTATGATTATTTAGCCTTAGATACTTTTAATATAAACTATATAATATAAATAATTAAAACTTTTTCCTGCCCATGACCAGATCAGTAAAAATAACAATTAGAAGTAGTATCAAAACATATTAAAACATTATGGACGTAAAAAACACGTTGCAAAAGTCAATTTTGCAATTAATGGTTATAAACAAATTGTTAAAAATGATTAAAGAGGAAAACTAATTGCACCAATCGATTCACGGGGAAAAATTACAAAAGAAACATGTATGATGCTTTCTTAATTGTTATAGCTGTTATAATTGTTATGAACAAATTAGTTGCATAATTGTTTTGATAAAACGATGTGACCGAATTCCGTAAAGAGAGCGCATAATGTGCATAATGTAATATTTTATACTTGTTTAATGTTTGATGATCAACAAGGATTACGTCATGGGCATATGCGCTTTCAACTAATTTTGCATTTTTATTTGATAAATGCTGACATTTTTGTAATAGCAAGCTTGCTTACTATCTGCCAATTTATCAATCATACATACAACAGATCTGTCTGCTATTAATTTCCAATCTGTCGTATATTTTGACAAAGGGATAATGTTGCATTTTTGCATGAAAATTGCTAACATTTTTGCAGTAGCAACTTGTTTAACATTTGTTATAAATTTGTCGTTAAAACTCTCAAGAGATTTGTTTGCTTTTCACCGCCAATTTGTCATACATATATTCTGTCAACAAGGTTGTAGTATATTTGCTACAAATTTGCTAATGATACCGGAAATACCAATGTATGCGGACCATAAGCGGACCAAAATCTGTTACCAACCTTTGCAGTTGCAAAAATAGTTATATGGGTACATGTATGTGTACGTATTATTTAATAAAAAAAGCGTAATAAAACATAAATAAAGAAAAATTGTAATTTATATAAGCAAATGTTCACATTGCTTTCCTCCTTCTGTAATAGAAAGTTCTGTTGTTGCTAATAAATTACTATGCGTAGTAGATATTACCATATACTATTTTAATCCAAAGTTTCACAATCTGTAATTATACTTTCTCTAAGATTTTGAATGTAACTATTGCAATTACATTTGACGACAGTTTGTGTTTGATATTTGTTGCGATTTTGCCATCAAGTAACTGATAAATCAAATCGCGTTTTAAACTTGCCGCAGGCGATAGGTTTTTTCTTACTGGATTTCTAACTGGATTTGCTTGCTTGCTACAATACGGGCAGTAGTATTGGCAGTGCTGCTGACCGTGGCTTCATACATTACGGTGTTAGTTTTCGTGTAAGCTGAACAACTAGAATTTGTTTGATAGAATAAATATGGATGAGATGGATGAGATAAATGAGAGTATTGCAACAGTCGTACATCGTCGTAAAAATGCTATTGCATTATTTTTAATTATTAAAAAATTGCGAAGTAAATCCACTTTTGAATTTTGATGTATAGACGACACTTTGATTGTATATCCTGGTATAATCCAGTATAACCTATACAGATTGCGTTCTGATTGGCTCTCACAATAAACCAGTGCAAAATCACGCAAGAAAAATAGCACCTGATCTATTACAAAAATCCAGTAGACGAGCCAGTAGCGGAGCCAGTAAGCTACACATTTCCAGTACATTAGCCAGTAAGACTGCCAGTATAGGAGCACGTAAGTAATCCAGTAAGAAAAAACGTATCGTCTGTGGCAGGCTTTATACCTGCCGCATTTTCGCTGTTATGTCATGACGACACGCTGTGCTCGATTTCTGTTGCGATTTTACCGTCAAGAGCTGATGAAACAGACCACGTTCTATATATTTGCCGCGTTTCTGCTGTCATGTTACGATGACACGGTGTGTTCAATTTCTGTTGATTATGTCGATAGGTTTTGCTGCATTTTTTGTTACATTTCTTTTAACATGTATGACGCAGTGCTTGCTCGGATTTTGCTGTTATTCTGCTATATTAGTTGAAACAGTATATCATGCCCCACTTCTGCTTGACTTTTGTCAACATAATGTGAATCATAAATTTGCAATTCGTGCTCCCGTTGGGTTTGGCTATCAGTACTTTAAATTTTAAGTCTTCTAACTTGGAAAATACTAAGAAAACAGTATTCACACTTCAAAGGGATCCGGGAATTTTTGGACACCTTATATATTATGTGAATCAAAATCTCATACTTTCTACATTTACTACTTTTTTTCTTCAGCACATAAATGAGCAATTAATTTTATTTTAATAAAAATATTTATATGACAACTTCAGCAATCAATAATAAAACCAAATTTTTTTGTAACTCTGAATCAGGGATAAGCATTATTAAATAAATTTTTATTTAAATAATAAAAAATTGATGAATAAAAATTTATTCGTTATTCAGCCTCTTGCAAATAACGAATAAAAATTTATTTGTTATGCAGCCTCTTGTAAATAACGAATAAAAATTTATTCGTTATTCAACTACTTATGAATGATGAATAAAAATTTATTCGTTATTTGGCCTCTTATAAATGGCAAATAAAAATTTATTTGTTATTCAGCCACTTGTGAATGATGAATAAAAATCTATTCGTTATTCGGTCTTTTGTAAATAATGAATAAAAATTTATTCGTTATTCAGCTTATTATAAATAATGAATAAAAATTTATTTGTTATTTAGTCACTTGTGAATAAAAATTTAATCATAATTTAGCTACTTGAAAATAACGAATAAAAATTTAAACATTATTTAATCATTCTTGAATAATGAATAAACATTTATCCTTTATTCAATACATCTTGAATAAGGAACAAAAATTTATTTTCTTATTCAATTCTCTTTGAATAACAAAATAAACGACTGAAATTATTATTATCATCCCGTAATGGTCACCAGGGATCTTTTGGACCTCACACTAACTTTAAGAGTGCACAGACCATTCAAAATCAAACAACCTTCTATAAAACTAATTTTTATCTAAAAGTATACTATTTTGAAAATACACCCATAAATTTTTGTTGAATTATTTTAAAAATTAAAAATTTTATGAATATTTTTGTAAAAAGTCAAATTTTTTTGTTTTTTTATTTGTATTTTTTTATTATGTTAAATTTATTTGTATGCATATTATCTTAAACATATCCTCCTAAATTTTTGTTGAATTATCTCAAAAATTAAAAATTTTATGAATATTTTTGTAAAAAAGTCAAATTTTGCAGTTCCTCTATATGCATTTTTTCATTATGTTAAATTCTAATTTAGAAGAAAAATTATTGGATGATAAAGAACAGACCTCAAGGCATGTCGAGTAAAATTTTTGCGACAAAATTTCAAAAACCTGGCAAATGCTGATTGATTTTGTGCAGGCAGATCCAATGGACCCTATGTGACCGTTATGTTATTATTTGGAAGTGTGACCATTACGGGTTATTTTTATTGTATGAATTTTGTAATGAATGTAATAAATATATTATATTAAAAATTTTAAAAACTATGTTAATCGATAACATTTTTTTCAAATGATTCTTTACATTCTTTAATTATTAGTAAAATAATTTTAAATTATTAAAATATATATAGTCAGTTAATGCTAAGGTAGTTATTTGATTTAATTACGAACAAAATTATAAATTAATCTTTATTTATTATTCAGAATTTATAGAATAAAAATAATAATAATTTTAGTCGTTTATTTCGTTATTCAAAGATAATTGAATAAGAAAATAAATTCTTGTTCCTTATTCAAGATGTATTAAATAAAGGATAAGTGCTTATTCATTATTCAAGAATAACTAAATAATGTTTAAATTTTTATTCGTCATTTTCAAGTAGCTGAATAATGATTAAATTTTTGTTTATCATTCACAAGTGGCTGAATAACAAATAAATTTTTATTTATTACTTATAAGAGACTGAATAACAAATAAATTTTGATTCAATATTTACAAGGGGCCGAATAACAAATAGATTTTTATTCATCATTCACAAGTGGCTGAATAACAAATAAATTTTTATTCATTATTTATAATAAGTTGAATAACAAATAAATTTTTATTCATCATTCACAAGTGACTGAATAATGAATAAATTTTTATTCATTATTTATAAGAGGCTAAATAACGAATAAATTTTTATTCATCATTCAGAAGTGGCTGAATAACGAATAAATTTTTATTTGTTATTTGCAGAAGCTGAATAACGAATGAATTGTTATTCATCATTTATAAGAGGCTGAATAACAAATAAACTTTTTTATTCATCATTTATAAGAGGTCAAATAACAAATAAATTTTTATTCATCAGTCATCAATTATTAAATGTCAATCATACCCATCTCTGCTCTGAACCTAATGGACAAATAATTATTTTTTCTGCTTTTAAAGGAGGGGGGTCCCAAAAACAGTTTTTAATAAATAACTTAGGTATCGGTTCAAGGCTAAAAATGGTCTCCGTTTAATATCTTCTTTACAGCGTACATGAATGAAATATGTATTCCCTTGTGTATGTTCTTTGTAGCATGTGTGCATATCGAAAACAGGTATGTTTTATTTGCGTTGGGTAATTCCAGTCATAATTCTTACAGCTGAATAATAGTGTTTACAATGTCCAACTAATTAGCGATCAACAAGTAAAGAAGGGTCCTGGACGTCTCAAAATTATTTGCACGGAAGAGGCAGACCCAAGAAGCAGTATGCACCTGTAAGTAACGCTATTCACGAGGCTAATTTTATGTATAGTAAAGATGCGAATCCAAGTGAAGAGGAAGCTCTAGCCGATCTATACTTTAAAGAATGGAAGAGGGCAATAAAAATCGAGTTCAATGCTTTAGTAAGAAATGGTGCCTGGAAATTAGTACCACGTCCAGCAAACAAAAACGTGATAGGATGCTGATGGGTGCCTAGAACAAAATTCAAGGCTGATGGAACCATTAAGAAAAGAAAAGCACGCTTGGTGGCGAAAGGTTATTGCCAGCTGCCGGGCATCGATTTTCATGAGACATTTAGCCTCATTACATGACTGAGTTCCATTCGTTTAATAGCAGCTCTTTCTGCACAATTGAAATTGGATCTGTATCAATTAGACATGGTTACAGCTTACGTAAACAGTGATCTGAATGAAGAAGTATACAGGGCGGGGGAAAAGAACAGCAAAATATCTCGAAAACTAAGCATTTTAGAAAAAAGTGTTTTAGATAAAAGTTGTAGGGTTTCAAAAGATCTATTTACTAATATTATTTGACCTTGGATGGCGTCACCAAGATCAGATCAAAATCACATTAACTTTTTTTAAATGGAACACCCTGTTTTTGAGTCCAGAATCTAATAACTGGTGTCAAGATCTTTCTAAAACCCTACAAGAAAGTTAATTTTTGTTGAGTACTTTCCGAATTGTGAGTCTTCAAAGCTACAGTATATTGTAATTTTCAAGTATCATAACTCGAAAGTACTTAATGAAAAATAACTTCTGATTTAAATTTATAAGGTTACTATGTAGTATTACAATCTAACCCTATAAATTTTAATCAGAAGTTATTTTTTATTAAGTACTTTCCGAGTTATGACGTTTGAAAGTTACACTGTAGCTTTAAAATTATTAAATTGATTAGCAATTTAATTTTGTTATATTATAATGCTGGTCCTACTTAACAAATGCGTTTTAAAGTTTGGCAAATATGCGGCGCAAAGTTTTTGAGGAACTTGTAAATGTATATAAATTCATCTAAAAAATTATTATTGTGCACTGAGATCTCTTTTTGACCGGCATAGTCATTTTCTTAATTTTGTAAAAATAAGTAACTCTTATAGATAAAAAATATAGATAATTAATAATCGACATTCTATTATGAGCGCAAAATGTATCAACACATTTAGAAATTAAGAAAGAATTTTTATATGAAAGGTATTAAATAATAATATTCTTATAATATAAAAGCATGAAAAAATCTTAGCGTCCAATCGAATTCTCTATTAGAAACGCATAGGATGTTCTTTTGCCATTTCCATGGTAGAAAGACAAGGATATGCTCTTCCTGGATCCAAACCTTAAAACTTCTTTGCGCATTATGTGATGTATCAAGCTGACGTCACATTCGGAAATTGAACGAATGCTTCAATTCTATAAGTCAATAATATGTAGCTGTTCGCTATCAAAAGCGTGATGCGTGATACATATGACATTGCTATTATCAAAAAATCAAGGGGCCGATACGAATAATCTGTTATGGTGTTATTGTCGGAAAGCATGGATATTTAATTTAAATACATTTTCGGAAAAAATGTATTGTGCAGTAAAGGTTGCACCAATTCGTACAGGAAAGTTAAAACACGCATCTCTTATTTTGTTTGATTCTTTTTAACACTGACGTAAAGATCATTATATTTATTAAGTATTTATTTATTTTTATTATTTATTTATATATTTATGTTTATATGTTTGCGTGTTCATCTCATATTTGGATCTAGAGCTCATTTCTGTGTAATTTGTGGTGATATCCGGGATGCTATTCCAATAAATGTTAAACAAAATTAAATGTTAAATTCTATTATTTATTGAATTTTATACTAGTTTTTTAATAAGCCCATTAATGAAGTTTTCAGTATAGAATAAAACGTGTTTGGTTTTTAAATTTTACATATATATACCTAGTCGTACATATATATACCCACATATATTCAAAAAGAATTAAAAAAGATTTCAGACTTATGTCGTTAATTTAGTGTTCATTTTGAAATGCAGAAAGAATTCCTTTTTTGAAAAGAGTTCTTTTTGCATTTGAAAATGAATTTTGAATGATGACATAAGTCTGAATTCTTTTTGAAAGAATTCATTCTCTGTGCCAAACTGGGTATATACAGGGGTTGGACAAAATAATATGAACACCTATTCTGACTCCGAAAAATAGGCGTAATTCAAGAGAGTGTAACTTTGTCAAAAATGATCGTAAAAAAATAAAAAAAAGCATTTTAAAGCTTGAAATCTCTTGTTTTGAAATTGATAAGTCATTAAGCGATTTACAGATTGTTTACGAAGTTATGCGGATTTAAATGGGGATGCGTCAAACCTCAAAATATTTTACAAACTTTGCAAAGCTCCACGACGCAAAATAAAAATTGCACGCAAATGCGGTTTACAGCATTTGAAAGCGTGGATTTTTACTTTTAATTTGCGTTTTTGATGAGCGTTGTATGATTTTTTTTCATTGAGTTAGGCAACATTGAAACAAAAATGGCCTCTTTTTCTTGAATTTCTTTCTTCACTTTCTAGTGTAAAAAAATTTTTGAAAAAAATCAACTTAAATAATCGAAAGGTTTTCCCCTTTAAAATGAGCCTTGGAAGATCGTTTTATACTTTTTTTTTTACAAAGTTCAAATATCGACTTCAGCAAAGATTAAGTGAGCGTTCAACAGCAAAATAAAAAGATCACCTACAGTTACTCTCCAAAAAATGTGTAACATGATGAATCAACAAAAATGATAAATCAAATGTTTTAAAATGTATTTTACAGGTTAATGTTTCTACATACAATTTTAATATCGACTTTGAAAACGTATACTGTTTTTTTACGGAGCTATACAGATAAAAATAAAGATGTGGCAAAATTTATTATGTACTTTGCGAGTTTATTTGACATGAATTAAAAATCACACACAAATGCGGTTTACAGCATTTGAAAGCGTGAATCTTTATCTTTAATTTGCGTTTTTGTTGAGCGTTGTAGGATTTTTATTCATTAAATTATACAACATTGAAGCAAAAGAGACTATTTTTATTTCAGTGTTGCCTAACTCAGTGAAAAAAATCGTACAACGCTCATCAAAAACGGTAAAAATCCACGCTTTCGAATGCTGCATTTGCGTGAAATTTTTATTTCGCGTTGTGGAGCTTTGCAAAGTTTGTAAAATATTTTGAGATTTGACGCATCTCCATTTAAATCCGTGTAATTTCGTAAACAATCTGTAAATCGTTTAATGATTTATCAATTTCAAAACAAGAGATTTCAAGCTTTAAAATGCTTTTTATTAAATTTATTTACAAATTATTATTGACAAAGTTTCACTCTCTTGAATTACGCCTATTTTTCGGAGTCAGAATAGGTGTTCATATATTATTTCGTCCAACCCTTGTATATTAGATCTGGCAAAATTTAAAAATTTTGAAAGTTGTTACTTATGTATATTGTTTCTTCAAAATAAATAAATATTGATTGCCATACCATTTAATCCGCTTGTTAAAGACCTATTTATTTACCATTACTCTTATTTGATTAGTAGAATTATTTAGATGCCCTTGTACTTAAATATTTTTGACAAAATTTAATTTCTCATATTACTCTTATAATTTAAAAAATGATAAGTAAATTTGATTAATTTGACATCAAATTAACATTATTTCGACTTTTTTGTTTTCTTTAAAATATTAATACCTTCAAAGTATGTAAATAATGCTAATAACAATGCTAATCGTACGTTTATTTCTCTGGCGAAAATAGTATTTCTTAAATATTTATTAAACATTTATTATACATAATTATTTGTACATTGATTTTGTTATAATATATAAATACTGTGAATTTTAAAAATATGTAGTAAAAAATTTTGTTTTTTAATACTTTTTAATCTAAATGTATAAATTATTATTTCAAAATAAATTACAATATATACATATATTAATTATTTAAAAATAAATATTTAGTTATAAATAAAAATCACAAACATTAATAAATATCTCTATATTAAATTAATATCGAATTGTGCAAAGTTTATTAATATTATTAAGTTAATATTGGGCGCTTTCCATACAAAAAGACACAGTGCAGCACAATGAACCACTTTATTCTTGTTTTTTAATAAACAACAAGGATAAAATGATTTGAATGTGTTATGCTGTATCAATTGTATCGCTTGTTGAAAAATGTCTATTATTAGAACAGTTCAATTTGCCGCTTAATATGACCTAACTTAGCGTGAGCAAGATACAGCTTCTCATTGGCTAGCTGTCTTACGATGCGCAAAAGCATACCCTTGTCTTTCTACCATGACCATTTCCTTCATTTGTTAGTTGTTATGTATCTAAGGCCTTTCTAGATACGCGCACTTTTGCAAATGTCTTGTTTATTTTAAATGTCACAGCATTAATTTATAAAATATATATTTTTATTGTCTTTTATTTCGCGTAACAGGGACGACAAAGAAGCGTTTCATCGTTATTATGCGAATTACGCAAATTATATTTTGAACGTGATACATATCATGCAAAGAAGCTTCGCGCGTTATGATGTGAGTATAGTATAAACTTAACACACATTTACTATGAGTGATGTTTTTTGAAGCTTGTCTGTAAAAAATGTTATCGTCTTGTATTTATATATATTTTAATGGACTATACAGAGGCAGTTTGATATTTCAACAAGCTTCGAAAACGATTCATCTTTCTCATCAGATCTTGATTTACCAAATCCGAAGTAACGTTTGCCTTGATTCTGATCTATTTACATTTAACATAAACAATATATGAATAAAAATAGCTGTATAATTATTAAATTTGTATCTTTCAAGAGTGACACAATCTTGTCGAAAATTTCGACTTGATTGTCGAACATCAAAAAACGAGGACAATCAATTAAATTTTCTCAAATTGCCGTCGAAATTACAAAATTACTGTCAAGATTCAGTTGTTAATAGACAAGTCACTAAAGCAAAATTATGTAAGTGATGTAAGTGCTAACGAAATTCAAATATACAAGTTTCAAATATCTTATAAGAGAATCTATATATTACACAATAAAAATGTTGAATAATTTTAGAAAGAATATTCAAACTTTCTGTTTATTATTATATATTTTTTACACACACATTATTTTATGGAGACGTGTTTTAGTTACCAGAGAGATCGATGAAATTACCACGCCGCAACATATCTCAAATATTGTATCTTCTGCATCATATATTTGTCAGCAAAAATATGAGGTAAAATATGAGATATAGGACAATGTTCATAGTTGATTCTTAAATTTAAGATTGTCTTAAGTACTATTTTAAAATATTATCAACCAATAAAAGAGCTGTACTAACATCTTAAGACATTACTTAAAACGGTCTGCAAATAAAAATCGACTATGAATACCGACCATAATATAATGTAAAGAATATTTTCGAAAGAATTCATTCTTTTGTAAAAGTGTATTAATATTTGGCACATTGTTATTAGTGATCATCACTTAATAATGCCTAATGTTAATTATTTGGAATATAATATATATTTTTTAATATATTTTAATTTATTTAATACTTGCACTGTAACTCGAAAAAATCACACTGTTGATAAACAGCGATCTGGCAGACCGTTATTATGTTTCCACTAATTTTATAAATTCTTTATAATAAAAAACGTATATTTTTAATTCTCTGAATATCTGTAAATAAGGGTGAAAATTATTTTAATGTAAAATTTAGCGAAAATATCTCATATACAAGGTGTCTTTAAAAAAAACTTTACCCATTATATTTCGGAAACGGTTTAAAATTATGAAAAATCCGCGAAATACATGTTTGATCATTTCAAAGGGCTTGTTTTTAAAGGGATTGTAGAGATTATTCCTTTTAAAGGGTTCTTGCGGGAACTCATATATTTCAAATAAAACCTCATATAATATATTATTTGAAAGAGTATAAAAAATAAAATTTTTGATATAAAGCGGTGGTTGACCTGTTCGGGAATTATTTAGGGCTAAAGTTCAAAAAAGGCCAATTAAAAAAAAATTGTTACTCCCATTCAAAAAATTTTAAAAATTCTAAAATCCTAAAAAGAAAGTTGAATCATAAAAATTTTTCTAACATTAAAATATAACATCATACCAATAAATAAGAGTTAAAATAACGGTCTGTAAGACCGGCATAACGGTTTAAGAATTAAGTTTATATGAGAATCCAATATTTTTTATTTCATAAATTCTGGAGTAACGTAAATTTGTTTTCTGATACTGATTAAGGCGCGATTGCGTTCAACGATATACTATTGATTTTAATAAACAAATGTTTTCTAGCCGCCAGCCGTAACTTTCGAAGAAAAATATTTGAGCGATGGTGAAAAGTTTGAACGTAAATTCAACAAGAAAATTTGGTAATTATTTAAAAAATTAAATCAATCGTACAATCTCAGTTATTGTTGCTTTACAGTATGTATTGAAGTGTAAGTTGTTATATTGTTTCTGAGACAACACACAATATTTATAAAAGATTTGCAAAATATTTATAATTATTTGAACATTTTATAAATATTTACCAAAATATTTCATAAATGATATATGATTTTAGATTGAACAGATCATAATGGTTTATCACAAATATTACACATAAAAATATTTGTAAAATATGTGTAAAATATTTATAAAATATTTATAAAAATTTATAAATATAATCTCTGGTAGAGAAATGTATACTGTTTCCCTAGACACGCATCTAGTTATTGCCTGATATTATTGCATTCTTATTAGTTGTAACAATACTTCATAGGAAAGACACGCAAGAACTTGATAAAATTTTATTCAATGACTAAAGCAGTTTTCCTGGTAACAATATGCAGATATATAGACAACTGACAATTATTGTATAGTATTAACTGATAGGCTTTTGGGCTTGCTTATTAATTCATTAAGTAGTCCATTGAAGTCCATTTATTTTTTGTTTTTGTTCAATGAATGGGTTCAAATTTTATGCTTTTGTGCGCAATTGCAAAGTGTTACATTTTGATTGAGGACCTAAGTAGTTTTATTTCTCAGTTATTAGATAGAAGTAATTAAATTGTTTAGTAATTATTAAAAATGTGCATGAAAATTCTACCAAGGATTAAAAAGAAATAAATATAGTAAAAAATATTTATTAATATTAATCATAAATATCAAATGTTGTCTGGGTTGAAGCACCTAATGTATTGCAGTAATAACAGGAAGCAAAGCAGTACACCACGGATCGTAAGAGCCATTCGACAAAATAGCAAGAAACGTGAGTTAACTGCTAAAATTAGAATTTTAAACTTCAATTTAGATTATAGAATTATTTAATCAAAAACCATTCAATCAACTATTCTATCAAATACAGGCAACAGTAAAAGCAGCGTTGTTGTGCTTTATCACGGTAATTTCAATAATCCTCCATCATCTTCTTCGAAAGATTTCGTGCAACTTTCGAAATCTGATCAAGCTGTAAAAACATCGTACATATCGCAATCGCATGTTACAAACCCTGCATCACCTGATAAGTAAGTAAAAAACTAATAAAAATGCAATAAAAAATTACCGCAATAAAAGCGGTAATTTTTCTTGGAATCCATTTCTTGGAATTTTTTATATCATTTTTGAGAAAAAATTTCAAAACTTGTATACTTTTATAACATTTTTAGAAAATTTTTTAAACTTTTTAAACAAATTGTAACACTTTAGAAGTTAAAAAATATTGAATATTTTTCAGATTGTATCAGATCAATATGATATCTAAGATATTCAGATAAGAATATTTAAATTTTGAATTACTAGAGATATTTGTGCTAGTATGGTATGTAACATATTGTGTTATTAAAATACTTAATTTGCTTTATTTATTTTGATTTTAAAGTTCAATTTTGGAGGCTTACCTTCAAAACATTAATATAATTTTGTAGAATAGTTGAGAAGTGTTATTTACGTAATTGAGAAAAGCCATAATACTGCATGTTTTAGTCTATGAGATTTTTAATTGAGAAATAGAACTTTACCGCGTTTTGTTGGCTCGTTTGGTCTCATTATATAGAAAAGGACTTTTTTCAGAGAAATTATGAAAAAATATAAAAACGTCTACTTGTTTTTTAGAAATCCTTATATATGTAAATTCTGATATATTCTAAGAAATTTTTATTTTATAATTTCTAAAGAAACTTACTAAATTTAAAAATTATGAATTTATACGTGGAAAAGTTTACATTTTTTTTCTAGAATTCTTCGTATATTATGCATGAATTCTGATATTCCAATATTTCTCATTTTATGATTTCTGAAAAAATTTAAAATATTTTTCAGAAATATTTATTTTAAAATGTGAAAAATTCTGAGAAAAAAATTTTATCAGGATATTATGCAAAAAAAGACAAACAAAATATTAGAATGATATAAATTATTTTTATGTGGAAAATATGTTTGAAAAGGACAAAAATCATAGAGACTCCAGAAACTTTGTCTCCGAGATATTCACTACGTCGACGAAAAACTATTTCTAAAAGATATCGTCATACATCAGGACAACAGCCTTCTTTGAATGTAAACATTTATCACGCAAATCGAGTAGAGCGATTTGTATCGCCGTTACAGCATCAGTGGCTCTCACTTAAAAGGCAGACGGGAATAAATTCCAAGTATAAGAATCTGGAGTACACGGACCAGCTTCCTAAAAATCTTATCAACTCGCAATCGAAAACAATTTCTTGTCATCTTAAAAAACACGTAACGAATCAAAGATCACGTAAATGTAGCGAAGAAGAGAGATCTTGGGAGAAACAATGTTCATTTGTTGAAGTTGCCGCTTCGAAATCTATGGATCATTGTTCAGAGTAAATAATTTGGAGAATAGCTTATTGTTAGATAAATAATAAAATCAGATAATAGAAGTCATTATTATTACTTATTATTTTAAACCTCCATATGCCTTTAGACTTCGAGTTACGTTCTTTTCTTTATGTACACTTATTATACCTTTTTATACATTATATAACTTGATATAAAATAATATATTTTATATATTTATAATTAAATTAAATTATAAATATATAAATAATTATATATTTATAATTTAATATAGAAAATTTAACTTTTAATATAATTTGATTAGAAATATATCGAAATTTGACTAATATCTCGAAGAGCTAAGGCGGCAGTCTGTACAATATTTATACTAGAAGTGCATAAAAACAAATTAATATTGCTCTACATTTCTATTATTTAAATAAAGATAAAATTATTAGAGAAGAAGGTAGTATTATGGCCACTCATTTATATCTTTATAATTTTGTTAATAATCAATATTTTAAAATAAAAATTTAAAAATTATATTCATCAAAATTCTTTAATCGATTCTAGACTCAAAGTTATGATATATTTATTATATTAAATGTTATAAAAATTTAGCGACCTTGCGTAATGAGTTGAAGAGAAATAGGAATGGTGATATAGCCACCACAAAAATAAATTTAAAAAACATACCTCGGAAGTAGAAGTAGTAGGATGACCGTACGGAATTCGGGAGATCCAGGTTTAAACTCTGGCCAACGTGTTATTTTTTTGCAATAAAATAATTTACAGTTTTTCCGGGGAGGGGGGGGATATTACATATGCTTTTTATAGTATTAATATTACTATTTTGGCTTTATGTATTTCAAGTCCGACGAATATGCGGTGCGCAGTTTGATTTGAAAATTGTAAAAATTAAAAAATTAAAAAGTACTCTCTAAACTCTTTGGAGTGGAATTTTATCTAAAAGAGTGGAATCCCATTCTAAAAGTGTGAAAATTCAGCTACTTTTTATCAAGACTGGCAGGATTTTCACACTTTTAGAGTGGAATTCTTCTCCAAAGAATTTAGAGAGTATTATTAGGTACCAAGAACTGCTGTGATTGACATAGGTTTTCTAATCTCATGTAATAAATTTGAAAAAATTGACTTTAATATAAAAAATACAGTGTTTTATTATAAAATTATAATGATATATTTATTTAAAATATAGTTATTTAAAATAAAAAGAAAGTATTGCAGAATATGTGCAAATGTACAAGGATTGCCCAAAAAGTAATGCCCCACATTTTTTTTCTCAAAAACTGTTTATTCTAAAAAATGATGTTTACGCATATGAAAAAATGATGTTTTATTTATTGATTTTATTTTTCTACGTAATCTCCTTCAAGTTCTACTTCTTTCTTCCAGCGATTCACTAGGGCGTGTATGCCCTAGTCGGTATCAGTCCTCGCTCTGGTTACGAAGCCAGGTTTTCACTGATCTGGCTCCCTCAAATTTCCATTTGTTTGGGCCACTAAATTTAAGGATAGCATTCGTGGAAAACATTTTGAAAACAACGAAGAAGTGATTAGCGCAGTGAAAACCTGACTTCGTAACCAGAGCGATGATTGATACCGACGGGGCATATACGCCCTTAGTGAATCGCTGAAGGAAAGCAGTAGAACTTGAACGAGATTATGTAAAAAAATAGAGTCAGTAAATAAAACATCATTCTTTCATGTGCAAACATTATTTTTACAGAATAGTTTCTGAAAAAAAAATGTGGGGCATTACTTTTTGGGCAACCCTCGTATGTATGCACATATAAGTTTTCTGCATATAGTAGTACTGCTATAATATAACGTAAAGTATAGTAGTTAAACAACAGTTTACTTCTCGAATAACTACTTCAATATGAAAATATGTAAAAGGTTATATTATATAGGACTGTTGAGACGTCAGTAGGTTTCTAGTATAAAGCGTAGTAGTCTCCTTTATCCTTCAACGAACACAATAGTAAAACCATCTAAGTAGTTTTTTCTTAAAGCATCCTAGTTGACGTTCTTATGTGATACTGTAAAGACCTATATTAGCAAAATCTTATGTTATTATCTAACTTTACATAATTCGAAATGTGTACAATCAAATAAAAAATTAAATGAAAAATCACTCGAGTGTACATACATTTAAATCATATTTTTTAAACTTGAGTGTATAGTACTACGCTCAAGTTTAAAAAGAATAACAAAGTACCTATGTAATTAAATGTTAAAATGTACTCTGAAAAAATTTCGAAATGTTCGACAGTAAAAATGTTGACTATTGGCAAATTCGCATCATTATATAACAGCAAGTACTGATTCTACAAATGATTCTATAAACAATGATGAACAAATGATTCTATAAATCATTAGAATGCGTCACCTAATAACGGAGATAGTACGAGTAATCATACGGCTATACGATCCATAATACCATCTTCTTCTCTATACACGTACACACGCACACGCACACGCACACGCACACGCATGCACGCATGCACGCACGCACGCACGCATGCACGCACGCACGCACGCATGCACGCACGCACGCACGCACGCACGCACACGCACACACACACACACACACACACACACACACACACACACACACACACACACGCACACACACACACACACACACACACACACACACACACACATACACACACACACACATACACACACACAGGATGCCAGAAAATATTTATGCTCGTAGGTTGATAGAGCAAGTCAAATTAAGAAGAAAAGTACTTTATTATTTTTCAAAATTTGCAATAGTTTTCGAGATAAAAATTAATATAGTCGGCAAATGAGCACGTACCTTCCCTATCCACCACACGCGGGGACCACCCGTCGGTCATTAAGCCAGATGCAGCCGCACAGGCGGCGCAGGCGGGTAAGACAGCCATTATTGCTTCTTTCCTTCACTGTGCCGCCTGTCGCGGCTGCCTTTAGCTTGGCGATCGACGGACGACCCTCGCGTGCAATAGGAAAGTACGTGCTCATTTGCCGACTATAATAATTTTTATCTCGGTAACTATTGCAAATTTTGAAAAATGGTAAAGTACTTTTCTTTTTAATTTGACTTGGTCTATCAACCCACGAGAGTATAAGTGAATATTTTCTGTCACCCTGTATATATTTTTTTATTGAAATTTAGCTTTTTGTTGCTTTATAATTCTTTTATTATATGAAACATATTCTTTTCTATTTCTTTAAATATTCTACTTTTCAGTTCTCATTCTTTCTCAAATACTGACTCTCTATTGTCTTATTTTTCCATTTATTTCTGACTTTTTAATCTGTCTTTTCTTTCTATCTTTCCTTCTAGATGTTTTGATATTTTTCCTGTTAATTTTCCTTTTAAAAATTATTATTATATATCCGAATTTTCTTATTCTTTTTAGTATTTTTTCTCATACTTTTCTTTCCTTATTTGCTTCAAAATGTTCTCAATTATTTCCTGATTTTCTGTTTCTCTTTATTTTAAAATTGTTTCTTCTTTATTCTTGCTCTTTCCATTAACTTCCTCTTCTTCCTTTCTCACATATCTTCTTCATTCTTTGACCGCTTTTTTTCTAATTCTTTTATACATTTTTTTACACATTTTTTAATAAAAGTAATATAATATAATTTTACAGGAAAGTGGAGACGGAGAACATAAAGGATCAAAAGCAATCTAAACTTTGCCCGAGTTTGTCGAGACAGCAAATACAAATTCATCCTAAAGAAACGAGCGTTAAATCAGCATTTGTTAACACACATAAGAGTGACGAGACGAGTCGGGTGTTTCCTTTCCAAGCTACATCTAGTGGTAATCTTAAGATCATTCCGAATCAGGTAAGGAGGATTTTATTTTAGCAAACCCTATAGCCCTTTCCAGAAATATCGGTCTCGAAGCAGACATAGCATAGTCGTTCTAGGTTGTATTCGAGTCGAAGAAGTTCAGCATTTTAGTTGCCGATCCACGACATACGAAAGTTAACGTCAAGGCTGAGTTCAATCAATCAGGTGCCAACGTTGGCACATCCGACTCTTCAAACCAAACAAGATATATCGATTTCCCGCCTGGTATCACGCCGTCAACGATCGATCAGTTGCAGGTAAAACTCAAAATCTCTTCATTATTATTTTATTGCAGGATTTAGAACAAACTCGTTATTTGTAATAAAGTTAAAGACAATTATATTTTTTTAGTAACTTATACAATTTGACTTCGTTCTTTTCTTTTTTTATAATCTATAACTTAACTTACAAGTAAACCTACCCAAGCGTCACACTTTGATTTTGATAAGCTTTGAATGTGTTGTAATCAAAGTCAAAATATACGGTTGGCAACTAAGTGATCGCGGATTTTGTCAATAGATGGTTTTAGCACATTTTTTTGTTTTGTCAACGTGTTCAAAGCACCTAACCTATATTGTTTTTTTGTTGTTTGGACTTCTGCTTTTAATTTATTAAAAAATTTTATTGATTAGTTATTTAGTTTCGTTTTTATCCCAACTAAAAAATGGAAGAATAAGACGAGCATTTCAGACATATTTTATTGTATTATTTCCGAAAAAGCAAGAACGCATTGCAAGCACACAAGAAGTTATGTGCCGTACGTGGGAACGAAGCCTTGAAAGAAAGGCAGTGTCAAAATTGGTTTGCCACATTTTGTTCTGGTGATTTTGCGCTGATACTTAAATTGCGATAAAAACAAAACTAAATAATTAATCAATACAATTTTTTTACTAAATTAAAGGCGGAAGTTTAAACAATAAGAAAACAATATAGGTTAGGTGCTTTGAACACGTTGACAAAACAAAAGAATGTGCTAAGACCGTCTCTAATGACAAAATTCGCAATCATTTAGTTGCCAACTCAATAAGAGACACATATTATTTTATACACTCATACATACAACTGTTGAGAGAGTAAAACATGTTTTTAAAATTTAGAGGGAAAGAGGTATTTCGAAAAAAATGACATATCCGAAAAATCTGAGTGAATTGTTATAAAGTACATACATAGAAAATCATAAAACTTTTACTTGAAATTTTATTTATATCTTTTATCGTTTCGACGTAATTACCCAAATAGCCAAATAATTGCAAGTTGTCGGTAACTTGTCACAAATATTCTCATTGTCAGGAAAGCAACAGAAAGGATTATCCTCTTATTAGTATATTTTTGTCAGCAACAGTTTTCAAAATGTAATAATTCTTATAAACAGTTTGATTGTAATAATTCTTATAAACAGATTGTTATAAACAGTTTTTAAAATAAAATAATGACAAGTTGTTTCCAACAACTTATCAGCAATATACTTATTACAGATTAGCTGCAATAATTGTACCACATTTGCTCGATAATAAAATTCAACATATTGATACTCAATCGACTAAAACGTTTAAATAAAAGGCAACATAATAGCAATTAACGAATAATTTAATTCGTGCCATGATTTACTTTAGATTGAGTTTTTACGTTTTGCTATCTGGATAGCTAAAAATAAAAAAAACTGATTTTCTTCAAGAGCGTGTTTTACCCCTTTAACGATCGTATAAACACGTATAAAAAATATGTTTCTCTTATTTTAACTTACAATTAGATTGTAAACCACATAGCACAAAAACTTCCAATGGACGTCCATTAGATGTCTGTCATGGAGATCCGGACCTTCCAATCGATGTTTATTAGATCTACACTGGACGGCCATTACAAATCCATAATTCCGCTTTGCATACGTCTATTGGACCTCCATTAGACATCTTCATAAATATCCAGTAGTTGTTATGTGAATCGTTAATAAAGGGTTCGTGAAGTCTTCATGGACAAGTCTATGTCACATCGTTAATAGATTTATGAAGCCTCAATGGACGGTGTTAGATCATTAATAGAAGATTTATAAAACTTCCAGTGAACGTCTATTAGATCTTCAATTGACGTCCGCAAGTATATTATGATAAAGCAAAAAATTTTTCTTAATTATGTTAAATCAATTATCTTTCAAAATTTTAACACTTCTCAAATAATTTACAAGAATTTTCTTTTCTTAAAAAATTTTTAGATGATGGTTGAAAATACTTATTTGCGTCTATTCTATGAATGTTATGATAGAAAACTGTCAAATTGCTGTCACATGTTTACATCTAATATCTACTTATATTTGTATTTTGTAAGAGAGAGTGTGCTAAATTAGATTGTGTTTCAAGTAGGATCTTTTTAATTTAAATGAATACGCCCGGCTAACAGGTACATGTCAAAATTTGATAGATTGACCAAAACTAATTGATTAATACAATATAATGGCGTTAAAATGATGAGAAAATGACTTACTAATGTCACGGATCAATGATGTCGTTTTAAGATGTTAAAAAGACGTGACTCCATGACTATTTTGACTGTTTTAATGGCGTTTTAATGATGTCTAAATAATGTACAGGATTATAAAAATAAAAACCAAAATTGCACACAAAATTATTGTTTTATCAACAAAAATTATATAGAGGAGACCGGAGCTATTCGTAAGACCTTTTTTTTCTTTTGTGTCTCTTGAGTTCCATATTTATTTAAAAAAAACGTGAGACGATTTGAAAGGTTAAACCTTCTCCGTCACAATACCAGTATAGATAGAACATGGAAATGTACTTGCTTTGAAGTACATATAAAAATGTTGACCAATGCCAAGTATTTTGAATAGCCCCAAGCCCGGGGTAATTTGAAAATAGTCCGGAAATATTCTAAAATTTGTTTTAAAATAAAAAAAAGAATGTAAAAAAGCTGTTGTAAAGACTTTTTTTATTAAGAAAAGGATATGCAAGGTGTTAGAAAATAACCTTCCATGCTTTCGTGGGTTGATAGAGCAAGTCATACTGAGAAGAAAAGTCCATTTTTCCTTTTACCATTTTTCATTATTTGCAATAGCTACCAAGATAAAAATTAATAAAGCTAAAGACAGTTGCGGGTGGTGGCGCGGTAATGAGAGAGAAACAGCATTATCTACCGGCCAGTGCGCTGGCACTCGGCTGTCACATACGTGAAGCTGCGCACGTATACGTGTCTCGAACTTTACTAATTTTTATTTCGGTAACTATTATGAATAATGAAAAATAGTAAAGGACTTTTCTTCTTAGTATGACTTGCTCTATCAACCCACGAGAGCATGGAAGGTTATTTCCTGACATTCTGTATAGTGTTATAAAGAAATGTTACATACAATAAAAAAATACAACCACACAATAAAGAAATTTATTGTTTTAACGTTTTCGAAATAAATTAGAAACTATTTGTATTTTGTGTAATTACATCTGTTAAGTATTAAATTGTGTATTTTGGTTCATAGAACGCGAATATGAAAGAAAAAAATCGTCCGCACGACAATTTGACGTTAGGTTTTTTGAATAGCTCTGCCATCAACGATGCACATTATTACGTATAATTTACAAAAATAGACACACAGCAAAAAGTAAACACGAAATGTTTTAAATACATACAACTAGATATGATACATTCAATGTTTTCAAAAAGAATCTTGTTTATCTTATTTAAATTTTGAAGAAATGCTGGCTATCAGAAATTACTATGACTGTTGCAAAATACATTTTTCATTATTATGATTTCAATATGACGCCGTTGCCAACCAGCCAGCTTTGTTAGCCACCTTGTTATATTAGAACGTATTTACAGTATTTAAAGTATTGATTATGTACCCCCATAAAAAGATATTTCCATTTTTCAAATTACCTCGTCTGCCGAATTGCCCCGGTCTCCCTTATATTACACAGATTCAGAATAACCTTATGTCCTTGAAGAGACATATTCCTGAGGTTATTCTAAAACAACTTTTTCTTTGGAAAAAACTTGTCCGAAGCATAGTTTTTAAATAATAAAAAGAAATAGTTATCCAATAACCGGGCGCGTATAGCGGTGAGACAGGGCCGGCGTAACTCACCGTTCGATATGGGCGATTACGTAAGGCGATCGCAATGATAAGCTGACAACTCGAACACTGCTTTCCTCCCTTCCCCCTCTCTCTTATTCTCTCTCAAAACCTGTATCCCATTCTCATTCTCATTTTTTTCTTATTTATTTATCAATTCATACACTAACACTGAAATAATGCTAGAATTAAAAACAATATTTAATTATTTGACGCCTTGCTTTTAATAATTCTGTACGTGTAAAAAGTATTGTTTTTAAGTCAAAAATACCATATTTAAAATGCGTGAATGAATAATAAAAATGCAGAGTGAGAGAGAAAGAGAGAGAGACGAGTTTGATCAAATTTGAACATGTATACTCACTTATCATCCTGCATAGCAATTAGCCTTTATCTTCGCAAAGACAAAATATCCATATTAAACTCGAGATTTTCCTCTTTTCTTCTTAAATCACATCACTTGTCACATTCACTGCAATCATTCTCTTGATCAAAAAATACTAACGCATCACTTCATACAAATCACTATCGTCAATTACTATTAGTCACTACTAATCACGCGTGAGAATTACTCAAAAAATGAAGTGCATGTGACCGTAATCTTGAAGATTTCAAGGTCATCCTGATTTTTGACGGCCGAAAGACTAAGTTTGATATAAGACAAGTGACAGTCGCTCGAGAAACGTGAGCCATAGACGCGTCGCTAGTGCATCGTTTGAAGCTTGTCCGGAATGACCGTGAAATCTTCGAGTTCATGGTCACAGGCATAACACACGAAAGTATGTTCTAACTTTTAGAACGTCAATCACGCAGTGATACCGCGAACAATAAAATTAGTCGACTGCTCGCTTGTGAAGCAAAGAGGATATAACCTAACCCAATCTTTTTGTTGTAAATACGTGTCGTGTGTTCGTCGTGTAAACACGTGTTTCTTTCTTTGAGTAATTCTTACGCGTGATTAGTAGTGACTAATAGTAATTGACGATAGTGATTTGTATAAAGCGATTAGTAATTTTCGATCAAGACAATAATTGCAGTGAATGTGACAAGTGATGTGATTTAAAAAGAAAAGAGGAAAATCTTGAGTTTAATATGGAGTTTAATATTCTGTCTTCGATAAGATAAAGCTGATTGCTGTGCAGGATGATAAGTGAGTATACACGTTTAAATTTAATCGAACTTGTCTCTTTCTCTCTTTCTCTTTCACTCTGCATTTGTATTTTTTATTCACGCATTATAAATATGACTTTGATTTAAAAAGAATATTTTTTTACTTGTACAAAATTATTAAAAGGGAGACGTCAAATAATTAAATATTATTTTTAATTCTAGCATTATTTTAGTGCATGAATTGATAAATAATTAAGAAAAAAATGAGAATGAGAATGGGATAGAGGTTTTGAGAGAGAATAAGAGAGAAATGGAAGGGAGGGAGAGCAGTGTTCGAGCTGTCTGCTTATTACTGCAATCGCCTTACGTAATCGCCCATATTGAACGGTGAGTTGCTCCGGCCCTGCTTCACCACCATATGCGCCCGGTTATTAGATAACTGTTTCCTTTTATTATATAAAAACTATGCTTCGGACAAGTTTCTGCCAAAGGAAAAGTTGTTTCAGAATAACCTCAGGAATATGTCTCTTCAAGGACATAAGGTTATTCTGAATCATCCTGTATAATCACATAAAATACATTTTTTTATACAGGGTGTCCTATAATCCATAATCAAAATTTTAATAATAAATATTTTTAAATTTAATAATAAATATTTCTTACTTAAAAATAAGACAAAAATTTCAATGGACATCGCATCACAAGAAACGCGCATTTTTTCGCATCCGGATCCAATGTCCACCATACTATGCTTGTGCCTGTGTGTTGTAGGGCGGCATGTAGTCGTCGTATAATCATGAGCGTGTGCAACCTTGTTTATTATTGTATTTCTTGGTAATGAATGAAAACGGGCAAAAGTGGGCCGATTAAAGTTAAAGTATATTAAATCCTTAAGAGATTCACGTTTTCATTTCCTTGGTATGTTGAGAATATTTGGTGGATGGTCAAACGGCAGCACGCGTAATATAAGAAAATCTATACACACGCATTTTAATTTGGTGTATGAATTCATATTTGACATTTTTTGTACTTAATTTTTATCTTTTTATCTTGAATACTTATTTTAATCAACAAACAAAAGTTACAATTTGAGTTGTTGAAAGCTAATTTAAGTATTTCATCGTTCGATTGAGTAACAATTTAGTACACATTTTTGACTTTAGAATAAAATGACTTTAGAGTACAACCACAATAATTAACCAATTCCAATAAAATTTTGCTGAGAGATACTTTAAACTATCCATATAGATTCTAATAACCATTTTACAAATTTAAAATTTCGAAGTTGATTTTTGGCCATTTTTGCTTGCCTGCTGGCCCACTGTGCACTGTATTAAGATAATTATTATGTTAAGATAATTACTGAGACTTCTTAGAAGTTTGAAATCCAGAGCCACAGACAAGAAGATAAGAGAACTACACTGTCCACTGAGTTCCCTTAAAATTTGAGTTAAATTATTTAATCTTCCTTGGACATTCAACTGGTATTTTTAGAAGCACACTTATTTCTTGTAATAAATTCCACTAGACATCTGTCTGATAAGTTTCGTGGTATGATCATTCTTAAGCCGAGATGCAAGATTGAAGTAGCTACTATAGCTATAATAGCAGTCATTATACTCTTTTCTCCTTTATTAACCCTTAAACACATACTCGTAAGTGGGTCTGAGAGATCCCATATGAAGTTTCAAATGCTTGCTGTGTGAAGACGGAATGAGATAAGAGATTCGGATCAGGACGTAAAAATGTTTAAAATCTCCTTTTTCAATTGATATGGTTGATAAACTTTTTTGGTCAACTAGAATTTGTATGGCACGGTAGCAAAGTTTTGTTAGGGTCAATGGAACCCATATAGCGTGTGATTGAAACTTTTTTGTGAGTAATCTTATGTAAAAAAACTGGACAAAACACGTTCAAACAAATCCGTACGTTATGTATGTTACTCTGTCTAAAGTTAAAATACCATAGTGCAGTGGATTTTTGCGTAGAGTCCGAAATATATTATCAAACACATTAATTTTCAACTTTTCAATTTTCAACACAAGTTAATAAAAAATACCTCATGTTCGCCTTGTTACGTATATTTTTTAATAAAAATGGCAGTGACATAATTTTTTGTTGAAAGTATAATTCTTTAGCTTTAAAACGCCGTATCGTA